>NC_090391.1:12595732-12630732 GCF_036365525.1 Heterodontus francisci
TTGGTCCGTGCTGGTGTTAATGATCCACACGATCCTCCTCCCACCCCTTTCCATCTCACCACATCAACATGTCCTTCTATTCCTTTCTCCCTCTTGAGTTTATCCAACTTCCTCTTAGATGCATCGGTACTATTCACCTCAACCAATCTCTGTTGTAACGCGTTCCATACACGAAGCACTCTCTGGGGAAATAAGTTCCTCCTGAAATGCTTATTTGAACCGCAAGTTTCAAAAGGGAACTGGATAGTTAGTGAAAAAGAAATATTTGCAGGTCGATGGGAAAAGAGCAGGAGGGCTATTGGGAGAAATTGGATAGGTCTTCCAAAGAGCCAGCTGAAGAAGGATGAGCTGCATGGGTTCCTCTTGCAATGTATTATTCTTGGAGTGTTTAGTGATGCAGGAAAGTGAAGGTGTATTTGGACCACACCTTCTTGTTAAAAACATGAAGCATTAAAGCAGGATTCTGCAGGGCAGGTGGTTTCATAGCTTACAAGTTAAATCACTGGAGTTAGAAAGCAGAGATCAAAAGTTCACATTTCACTGGAACCTGATTTCAGTTGTTTATCGAAGATCCGTGTTTATTGATCAACAGGAGTGTGTTGGTGTGTGAACAGATCACTTTATTAATGGTCAACATTGTTCCTAAAACAGCAGAAACACACAGATTTCACCTGTTCACCTTTCCTACTCAATTATTCTCTCTCTCTCCCTCTCTCTCTCTCCCTCTCTATCAATCTCTCTCTCTCGCTCGCTCTGTTATAGGAACAGGAGGAGGCCATTCAGTTCCTTGATCCTGTTCCCCATTCAGTGACATCTCAGCTGATCTGGATCTTAAACCCATTTGCCTGCCTTGTTTCCCGTACCCTTAATTGCTGTGTCGAGCAAAAATCTATCAATCTCAGTTTGGACATTTTCAGCTGAGCCCCAGGCCCACCAGCCCGCCAACTGGCACAGGGGAATCAGATTAGAAGGTTAAATGTGGGTGTGAAAGAGTGGCGTGAGATGCAGGGGTTTCACTTCCTGGGCAAATGGTACCAGTACTGGTGAAAGAGGGAGCTGCTCCACTGGGACGGGCTCCACTGAAACCCAGCTGGGACCAGTGTCCTGGTGAAATGAATAACTAGGACACTGGGTCAAAATCCTGGAACCCCCTCCCTAACAGCACTGTGGGTGTACCAATCCCACATGGACTGCAGCAGTTCAAGAAGGCGGCTCACCACCTTCTTCTCAATGGCAATTAGAGATGTGCAATAAATGCTAGGCCTTGCTAGCGATGCCCATACAACTGCAGAACAAATGATTCAAAAATACAAATCTGCATTCTGCTGTCAAGACAAAACATCGGCAGCAAAAATTAAAAATGAATGATGTGCTCATGGGATTTCCCTGTTCTTAAAACTGGCTCCGTCTACATGGAACACACCTTGCTCAAGTACTTTTGAAGATCTGAACTGCACCTCTGCTGCTACTGTTCGCCACCCCGCGTATAGTTCGGTGCCAATGAGGAAGCTGTTTGACTGCATTGGCATCGAACAGTTCTCAATTAAAGAATTCTGAAATGTTTAATTATTGTTCTTTATTTCGATTGTTGGGGCAGGTGGTGGGGTGGAGGGAGGGGGGAATTGCATTAGCCGGATCTCCATTCAGGTAGGGGTAGGGTGGGGGGGTTGGTGTAGGGAGCTGAGGTGGGGGTCAATAGTCTTCAACTGGTTCAGCAGGGCCAGAGGTGTCCAGCGGTTGAAATAACTGCTTTCCCAGTCCCTCGGGTAAAGATTCCACTCACGAGATGAACGACCAACCTTTGTAACGATGAGAGTATTCAAGGTGTGCAAAGTGGATATATTTTTTATTTGTTTATTTAGTTTTTATTTAGAGGCACAGCACTAAAACAGGCCCTTCGGCCCACCGAGTCTGTGCCGAGCAAGAACCATCCGTTCATACGAACCCTACAGTAATTCCATATTCGCTACCTACACTCGGGGCAATTTACAGTGGCCAATTTACCTATCACCTGCAAGTCTTTGGCAATGGGAGGATACCGGAGCACCCGGCGAAAACCCACGCATTCACAGGGAGAACTTGCAAACACCGCACAGGCAAAATCCAGAATTGAACCCGGGTCTCTGGAGCTCTGAGGCTGCGGTGCTAACCACTGCGCCACGGTGCTGCCCTCAACCATTGGAAGGGGGGGCGGGTCGTTGCACTCCAGCTGGTTGTTGAACTGGAGCAGTCTCCACCAATCACGTTTCCATCCCCCAGTTCTTCGCATTCAATCTCTCTCTCCCAATCAGTGATTAGTTTTGTATTGAAGTATGATTTTCTGAACTAACCATGGATCATTTTGTGATGGTTGCTTACCTTTTGGATTTGTGCATGCATTACCACATTGTGTTGACTACTTTATCTCAATGCGTTCACATTTAGAGGTTCCTTATCTCAGTCCAAGGCAAATCTTCACAGAAGCTGTTTGCACTGTTTGCTCTTACGATCTCGTCCTTGTATTCCAGTAAGCATTTTAAAACTTGGCATAAACTCCCAGAATGTCTCTGCCATGAAATCATCCCTATACGGTGTCCTATTTTCTAAGTTGTCCCACTTCACCATCCAACTAAGAAAGGTTCTAATAAAGCTAAATATTCGTTTATAATAATGTCAATTGTTAGTTTATAATAACTAGATTTTAACAATGAGTACTCTGTTTAGTAGCTTTTAGTAATCTAATAATCTTACACCGATGAGTGATAGAGTGATTTCAGTGCCTGATGGGCTGATACAGGGATAGAGGTCGGAGATGATATGGAGGTGGAAGGAGGTGTCATTTCTGATGGAGACAACATCAGGTCAGAATCTTAGGTCAGATGTGAATAAGGATCATATTTCACACAACATCATATTCAGCCCGATGCAACAGCGAGGAATGGCGATGGAATCAATGACAAGAATGTAGAGTTTCTGGTGGAGCCAAAGATGGAAGCTTCGCTCTGCCCCATGTTTAATTGGAGGATATTGCAGCTCGCGGGAAACAGACAGTTCGAGTCTGATAACACAGAGACAGTGGAGGATCGAGAGAGCTGATGGAGATCTATAGCTGGGTGTTGTCGGCTGACATGTGGAAATTAACCCCGTAATCTGTAGGTGATGTCGACAGCAGGCAGTGTGTAGGTGAAGAAGAGGAGGGAGCAAGAATAGAAAGTTCAGGGTCTCCAGTGGTAATAGTGCTGGTGTGGGAAGAAAGGCTTTTGCTGGAGATGCTCTGGCAACAATAAGATCAGTAATATTGGAACCAGGTGGGAACACTCCCACTGAAAGATACCAATGTCAGAGGTATGGGGAGATCACAATGGGTTTGCTGCAGGTTTGGAGGAGTGGATGGAGATCAGGAGTGGTGAGGACATGGAAGAATTTAACTCACTGGTGAGAATTATAAATGTAAGTACTTAGAGGTCTGGGAGCCAAACCAGGTCAGTTAGGCTGAAGGTGTTGGTGAGTGTTGGACATGGAAGCAGGGATTTGGAACAGTTGATAGTGAGGGAAGGTGGAATTTGGGTGTCTTGTCAGCAGTGAACTGGAGGAAAGGAGTCAGGATTTGTCACATTTGCAATTTTACATGAGCCATTAAGCATTGCAGAATATACAGGTAAATATCTGCAGTGAAATAGCAGAGAGAAGTTTTTCTTTTATTCTTTCATGTGATGTGAGCTCCGCTTGCAAGGTCAGCATGTGTTACCCTTGACAGCCTGCTGTGCCGTTTCAGAGGGCAGTTAAGAGTCAGCCACATCGCTCTGTGTCTGTAGCCGCATGTACTTCAGACCAGGGAAGGAATTGGTGAACCAAGTGGGTTTTTACAATTTTTCATGGCACCATTGCAGAGACCAGCGTTCAGTTGCAGAACTTTGTTAATTAACTGAATTTAAATTCAGCAGCTGCCATGGTGGGATTTGAACCCCAGTTACCAGGCCATTGTGTTGGGCCTCTAGATTACTAGTCCAGTGATATTATCAATATGCGACTGCCTCCCCAATGAACGTGGACAGTGTCTGTCACGTAATATCACCCACATTAGTTTTTAGGCTCTAACGCCGGACATCGCCCAGAATCATGGCCTCAAAGTTTACATTTTAACGGGGCAAATACAGGAACAGAGTGAAACGGGATTGCTTTTGTCCCTGGATTCAGTGTCCACTGCAGACACATCAGTTACATTGACAATAGAAACGCCAAGAGTGAACAAGATCAATACAATAATATAGAACATGTAAACGACGCCACTCAGAATTGTATCAACCCCTCCAGTATGAGTACAGATTTCAGCTTTATTCCCGAGAGTGGTCTCACTAAGGAAATGTCATTGACATGGAAATGATTGTGTTTCATCCACCACATTATTTACATCAGAGTCAAAGCTGCTGAAGTAATGTGTTTGTTCAGGTGAGTGTTACTAATAGCAATGATCAGGGGTATAACTGTGTCAGTGGAGAATTAGTCCCTGTATAAATTAGGGCCCATTGGAATGAATCAGGTCAGAGTGCCTGCTGGAGCTCTGGGTTAAAGGCTAACAGAAGTCTCTGCTTCTTGAAGAAATGGGATATCCAGTAATGGTTCAGATAGAACGCATTTATTATCCTACACTTGCAGCAATCGGAGTTCCTGGTAAGCCAGTATCTCAGCTGTTAATGGTGTAAATCGATGTTAACTGTGCTGCTGTACTTGGTATTTTTTCTCACTGTGATTTGCACAGCCACCTGTTCCTTTCCAGCAATTTACTGATGGATTCTCCTCATTGTCGACCCTTTCAGTCTTGCAGGAGTTGTTTGATGTCTTTAATGGTATTGGTTTCAGTAACATCAGAACATTACAGCGCAGTGCATGCCCTTCGGCCCTCGATGTTGCGCCGACCTGTGAAACCACCTGACCTACACTATTCCATTTTCATTCTTATGTCTATCCAATGACCACTTAAATGCCCTTAAAGTTAACCTTGTAATTGTTATTGGAGTGTTTTCTGTATTGACTGCATTCAAATCAAGCGGCTTGGTTAGGATCAAGAATCACATCATCAATTGCTTTTAACAGTTTCACGATGTGAACATCACTGGTCCTGGAATATTTTTCTTATCTTTTTTCCGGTGATTGATCATGAGACATCTCACAGTCTCAGTGTTCTAGGGGACAACACAAAGTCCTCCCTCTCCAACAGCATGGCTCAGTTTATCTGGGATGACAATCTATTTATTGGTTATCACTGTTATCAAATATTATTTCATTCTGTGTGTATCTGATGCTGCTTCAGAGGTCTGGCTACTGAACTGAGATTGCTGCTGACACTTTCACATTCCCTCCTCTGCTTCACTGTGGAACGTTCACCGTATTGGATTACATTGTAAAATAGAAAGTATTGATGTGATGTTTTATTGGTTTACTCGATATCATTTGGGATCAGGAGTTTCCCACTTAACTGTACATTATCAGCTGCAGCGCTGATGTTGGTGTTTTATTAATTAAACAATCCAACATTCTAATGGTTTAATTTATAATTCCAGGAGAAGGAATTTCAATGATGGTGAGATTTGTCTGCAAGAAGCTTTCGATCCTGTTTATTCCATGCATTGTGGATGAAGTGAAGAGTGTAGGTGAATAGTTGGAGTCTTGGGTGTCCTGTAGATACATTAAATTGATCACTGAGGTTTCACCATTGAACAAACTGACTCTGAGAATAGCATCATTGAACATGGGGCAGGTGGAAAGAACACAGGCACAGAATGTTAGGATTAAATCTTGAGTGAAAAGTAGCATTAGGTAACAGTTTGCTGGGTGTCAGTACTCCAGAGTGATGGGGAGGAGAGAAGGAACAGGTAGAAAGAAACCGAGGGCAGAAGATAAGCAGAAGTAAAGAGAAAGCAGCAGCAGTGTGAATAATTCACTATCATAAAGTGCTGGAATGTCCTGAACAATTAGTGAGAGAAACTGTGAGTTGAAGTTGTGTGCTGTCAGATTGTGTTCATTTTCCTGTTGGACTTGATCCTCTGTGTTGATTTCTGTCAGGTCCTCGTTTTGTTTTGCAGAACATTCCTATTCCTTACTTAGTGACTGAATAAACAGGAGGACCAGGGGACTGCTGGGTAAGGGAAAACCATTTATTTGGGCAGTTTTAAAATCATTTTCTTTTTGCGAGGAGCAGCTTTGACAGAAGGAGGTGCGGAGCGAACTTACAGCTGAGCAGTCAATTTCAGTGTAAGTTACAAGTTAATCCCCTTTTGTTTCGGAGGACCAGGGGACTGCTGGGTAAGGGAAAAGTATTTATTTGGGCAGGGGCAGTACCCGAGACACTACACGTGTACTGTCTCCCACCCACCCTCCTCCTCTAACCAATAAAAAGGACTCTGGTGTGTTGATAAGGTAAGCTTTTTATTTAAAAAGTTCAGTCCGTCGGATTGCGAAGCGAACACGTTTTGAATTTTTTTTTTTGGTTTTTCAGTAGACTTGTTGGGAATCTAGAATAGTGGGAATGGAGGTTAAGGCAGTTGTATGTTCCTCCTGCAGAATGTGGGAGGTAAGGGTCGCCAAGAGTGTCCCTGCTGACTGCATCTGCGGGATGTGCACCCAACTCCAGCTCCTCGCAGACCGCGTTAGGGAACTGGAGCTGGAGCTGGATGAACTTCGGATCATTCGGGAGGCGGAGGGGATTATTGACATGAGTTATAGGGAGGCAGTCACACCTCAGGTAAAAGAAGTAGGTAGATGGGTTACCGTCAGGGGAAGGAGAGGAAACCAGCAGGCAGTGCAGGGATCCCCTGTGGCCGTTTCACTCAACAACAGGTATACCGTTTTGGATACTGTTGCGGGGGACGACTTACCAGGGGTAAGCAATGGGGTGCAGGTCTCTGGCACAGAGTCTGTCCCTGTTGCTCAGAAGGGAAAGGGGAAGAGGAGCAGAGCATTAGTCATTGGGGACTCCATAGTTAGGGGAACAGATAGGAGTTTCTGTGGGAACGGGGGAGACTCACGGTTGGTGTGTTGCCTCCCAGGTGCCAGGGTACATGATGTCTCGGATCGTGTTTTTGGGATCCTTAAGGGGGAGGGGGAGCAGCCCCAAGTCGTGGTCCACATAGGCACCAACGACATAGGTAGGAAGAGAGATGGGGATTTAAGACAGAAATTCAGGGAGCTCGGGTGGAAGCTTAGAGCGAGAACAAACAGAGTTGTTATCTCTGGGTTGTTACCCGTGCCACGTGTTAGCGAAGAGAGGAATAGGGAGAGAGAGGAGTTGAACACGTGGCTGCAGAGATGGTGTAGGAGGGAGGGTTTTGGTTTCCTGGATAATTGGGGCTCTTTCTGGGGTAGGTGGGACCTCTACAAACAGGATGGTCTTCACCTGAACCAGAGGGGTCCCAATATCCTGGGGGGGAGATTTGTTAGTGCTCTTCGGGGGGGTTTAAACTAAATCAGCAGGGGAATGGGAACCTAAATTGTAGTTCCAGTGTACAGGCTGTTGAGAGTAGTGAGGTAGGGAATAAGGTTACAGGGACGCAAGAGGGCACTGGCAAGCAAGAACTTGGTTTAAAGTGTGTCTACTTCAACGCCAAGAGCATCCGGAATAAGGTGGGTGAGCTTGCAGCATGGGTTGGTCCCTGGGATCCTGATGTTGTGGCCATTTCGGAGACATGGGTAGAGCAGGGGCAGGAATGGATGTTGCAGGTTCCGGGATTTAGATGTTTCAGTAAGAACAGAGAAGAGGGTAAAAGAGAGGGGGGTGTGGCATTGTTAATCAAGGAAAGTATTACAGTGGCAGAAAGGACGTTTGAGGACTCGTCTACTGAGGTAGTATGGGCCGAGGTTAGAAACAGGAGAGGAGAGGTCACCCTGTTGGGAGTCTTCGATAGACCTCCGAATAGTTCCAGAGATGTAGAGGAAAGGATAGCGAAGATGATTCTCGACAGGAGCGAGAGTAACAGGGTAGTGGTTATGGGGGACTTTAACTTTCCAAATATTGACTGGAAATACTATAGTTCGAGTACTTTCGATGGGGCTGTTTTTGTCCAGTGTGTGCAGGAGGGTTTTCTGACACAATATGTTGACAGGCCAACCAGGGGCGATGCCACATTGGATTTGGTACTCGGTAATGAACCCGGCCAAGTGTTCGATTTAGATGTAGGTGAGCACTTGTGTGTGGAATCAGAGGAGATAGGGGAAACGTTAAATGAATATTTTTCGTCGGTATTTACAGTAGAGAAAGAAAATGTTGTCGAGGAGATTACTGAGATACAGCCGACTAGGCTAGATGGGATTGCGATTCACAAGGAGGAGGTGTTAGCAATTTTGGAAAGTGTGAAAATAGATAAGGCCCCTGGGCCAGATGGGATTTATCCTGGGATTCTCTGGGAAGCCAGGGAGGAGATTGCAGAGCCGTTGTTGTTGATCTTTATGTCGTCATTGTCGACAGGAGTTGTGCCGGAAGACTGGAGGATAGCAAATGTTGTCCCCTTGTTCAAGAAGGGGAGTAGAGACAGCCCTGGTAATTATAGACCTGTGAGCCTTACTTCAGTTGTTGGTAAAATGTTGGAAAAAGTTATAAGAGATAGGATTTATAATCATCTTGAAAAGAATAAGTTCATTTGCGATAGTCAGCACGGTTTTGTGAAAGGTAGGTCGTGCCTCACAAACCTTATTGAGTTTTTCGAGAAGGTGACCAAACAGGTGGATGAGGGTAAAGCCGTGGATGTGGTGTATATGGATTTCAGTAAGGCATTTGATAAGGTTCCCCACGGTAGGCTATTGCAGAAAATACGGAAGTATGGGGTTGAAGGTGATTTAGAGCTTTGGATCAGAAATTGGCTAGCTGAAAGAAGACAGAGGGTGGTGGTTGATGGCAAATGTGCATCCTGGCGTTTAGTTACTAGTGGTGTCCGGCAAGGATCTGTTTTGGGGCCACTGCTGTTTGTCATGTTTATAAATGACCTGGAAGAGGGTGTAGAAGGGTGGGTTAGTTAATTTGTGGATGACACGAAGGTCGATAGAGTTGTGGATAGTGTCGAAGTTGTGTTGTAGGGTACAGAGGGACATAGATAGGCTGCAGAGCTGGGCTGAGAGATGACAAATGGAGTTTAATGCGGAGAAGTGTGAGGTGATTCACTTTGGAAGGAGTAACAGCAATGCAGAGTACTGGGCTAATGGGAATATTCTTGGTAGTGTAGATGAGCAGAGAGATCTTGGTGTCCAGGTACATAACTCCCTGAAAGTTGCTCCCCAGGTTTAAAGTGCTGTTAAGAAGGCATATGGTGTGTTAGCTTTTATTAGTAGGGGGATCGAGTTTCGGCGCCACGAGGTCATGATGCAGCTGTACAAAACTCTGGTGAGGCTGCACCTGGAGTATTGGGTGCAGTTCTGGTCACCGCATTATAGGAAGGATGTGGAAGCTTTGGAAAGGGTGCAGAGGAGATTTACTAGGTTGTTGCCTGGTATGGAGGGAAGGTCTTACGAGGAAAGGCTGAGGGACTTGGGGTTGTTTTCGTTAGAGAGAAGGAGGAGGAGAGGTGACTTAATAGAGACATACAAGATAATCAGAGGGTTAGATAGGGTGGATAGTGAGAGTCTTTTTCCTCGGATGATGATGGCAAACACGAGGGGACATAGCTTTAAGTTGAGGGGTAAAAGATATAGGACAGATGTCAGAGGTAGTTTCTTTACGCAGAGAGTATTAGGGGCGTGGAACGCCCTGCCTGCAGCAGTAGTAGACTCGCCAACTTTAAGGGCATTTAAGTGGTCATTGGATAGACATTTGGATGAAAATGGAATAGTGTAGGTCAGATGGTTTCACAGGTCGGCGCAACATCGAGGGCCGAAGGGCCTGTACTGTGCTGTAATGTTCTAATTCTAAAAATAGACTCAGTTCTTCACTGATGCTAGCTCATTATTTGAATACAATATTTTAAAATCTTTGTGACTGCAGGATTCAAGAAAGAGCAAGGCTGATATCAGAAATGTATTTAAATTTATTTTTAATTGCCTGTACAAATTCAATATATTGACTGTACTGAATAAACAATGAACAGTTCCCCAACAACAATAACCATAGGGATTATTGTTTGACTCTATTAATTGAGTTGTACTACTGGGATCTATAGATTAGATTTTCTCAAACACTCTGCTGCAGTCTCGCCCTGTGAATATCAGACTCTCCTCTCACTGTCTTGAATCCTTTGTCTCCTCATCCATTGCTTCAGTTTATCCACTTTCCCAAACCATCTGCTCCTGCCTTCTCTCCAGCTCCAACATGACCTTTTCCTTCTCTCCCTCCAAATCTCACTCACTGGCTGCACCTCCATCTGCCTCCTCAAACCTGACAGGTATACAGGGACCTCGGACCAGGAGGAGGCAATTCAGCCCTTCATGTCTGCTCTGCAATTCTAAAACATGGCTTGCACGAGCACGCAAGCTCAGCATTGCAGTTTGCAGCCTTTTCCCAATTGATAACAGTTCGTGTCGGTTCTCTAAACCCTGAGCAACAAACCAGCTACATATCTCTCCCCAAACCTTCCCAACCAGAAGTCTGGAGACAAATTCCCAATTAACCCATTGGATTCCATCTCCGTGAAATCCCTTCTCATTTTTCCACTGGCACTGCATCTTCACTCAGTCCATCCCGTAGATCCGTTGCTGACTTTGTTCATTTTCTGGATCAATTTCCCAATTCATTATTAATAATTGTTTTCAAACATTTCACTGAGGCAAAGCCCTGTCCAGGTCATTGAATCAGTTTTCACTGCTCAATGCTGCAACAAAGCTGGAAATTTCAGCCCAGATCCTGTTAAACTGCTGCATTGTCGCCAGGTCAGATCAGTAATTTCTCTGCTTCCTTTTCTCTCTCTTTCAGTTAACTTGGTGGCGATTATGATCCTCTCCCGAGGAATGTGCGGTCTCTCCAAATGTATCAATATCTACCTGTTGGGAATGGCAGTGGGTGATCTCCTGGTCGTTATTACTGATCCTATGTTGAGTTGGATTGTTTTGATGTATTTTCCAGATTCATTCCTAAACATTACCCCCGTGTGTTCTCTCATTATCTTTCTGCGGTCTGCAGCCACATGTGTTTCTGTCTGGCTCACAGTCACTTTCACCTTTGATCGATATATGGCCATTTGTTGTGAGAAGCTGCAAATAAAATATTGCAGCGAGAAAACAGCTGCTGTGGTTGTCGGAACAGTGAGTGTGCTGGGCTGTTTCGAGTCTCTGCCCTGGTACTTTACACGGGAACACCGTTACATTTTTGATAATGTCCCCGTGGGTTGTGTTACTAAACTGAGCTTCTTTACTTCCCCCATATGGTGGGCATTTGAATTGTTTAACTACATTTTAACCCCTTGTAGCCCTGTCTTTCTAATTTTGCTGTTCAATGTTCTGACTGTTAGACGGATTTTATTCTCCAATAAAGTCCGCAGTGGATTCCGAGGTCACAGCAATGGGGAGAATCACAAGGACCCAGAGATGGAGAATCGCAGAAAATCAATTATTTTACTCTTCAGTATATCCGGCTGTTTTATACTGTTATGGGTGACCAGGGTTGTGTGCAACATTTATAGGCGAATTGCAGATATTCAGTATTATTCTTCCTACACTGACCCTCGCTACATCACAGACCACACATCAGCAATGCTGCAGGTTCTCAGTTCCTGCACCAACACGTGTATTTACGCTGTGACCCAGACAAAATTCAGACAGGAGCTGAAGAACGCGGTGAAACACCCTTTCAATCTCATTGTCAAATTATTAACATCATCGAAAGAGCTGAATTGATTCAAATACTGGATCTAAATCCCATTTCACATTCTATTCACTACACTCCCCACAGGACGGAAAGTACATTTTATAACCAGAGCACTGAGCACTGAAATGAGTTTAAATTTGATTCTGAGATTATATGTTATTGATATTCTGACCTATTGAAGCGGGACTTCCTCTGTAAAAGGTTTGTTTTTATTTATTTTATTGAGAGATACAGCACTGAAACATGCCCTTCGGCCCACCGAGTCTGTGCCGACCATCAAACAACCATTCATACTAATCTTACATTAATCCCATGGTCCTACCCCATCCCCACCTTCCCTCAATTCCCCTAACACCTGCCTACTCTACGGGCAATTTATAAAGGCCAATTTACCAATCAACCTGCAAGTCTTTGGCTGTGGGAGGAAACCAAAGCACCCGGCGAAAACCCACGCGGTCACATGGAGAAATTGCAAACTGTGCACTGTCGAACCTGGGTCACTGGAGCTGTGAGGCTTCTGTGCTAACCACTGCTCCTCTGTGCTGCCCCAAGAGGTCCTGAATTAATTCTCAAAGGGGCGTCATTGCAAATCTCAGCTGGATTCAACAAAATCCACCCGAGACCCACAGCAAAATGGACAAAGTTGCAAATCAAAGTGGTTGTGAGATGGTGATAGGGGCAGAAATTGCAGTGAGGCAGGGACAACAACAGATCGAGATTGTGAGAGGAGGACAGTAACTGCAACGAGGCAGGGACACCAACAGATGGAGATGCTGAGCCATTGCTGATGGGAGATAGTATGTTCCTGAGAGTTTGAAAGTTTCTGCAATTTTGAGGAATTTACTTTATGTAAACTTGAGATGCTTCATAAAATAATTTCAATACAACCTGTGTTAAATGTCTATTTTTCTACTATGTGAACACTTAGAACATAGAACATAGAACATTACAGCGCAGTACAGGCCCTTCGGCCCTCGATTTGTGCCGACCTGTGAAACCATCTGACCTACACTATTCCATTTTCATCCATACGTCTATCCAATGACCACTTAAATGCGCTGAAAGCTGGCGAGTCTACTACTGTTGCAGGCAGGGCGTTCCACGCCCCTACTACTCTCTGAGTAAAGAAACTATCTCTGACATCTGTCCTATATCTATCACCCCTCAACTTAAAGCTATGTCCCCTCGTGTTTGCCATCACCATCCGAGGAAAAAGACTCTCACTTTCCATCCTATCTAACCCTCTGATTATCTTATATGTCCCTATTAAGTCACCTCTCCTCCTCCTTCTCTCTAACGAAAACAATCTCAAGTCCCTCAGCCTTTCCTCGTAAGACCTTACCTCCATACCAGGCAACATCCTAGTAAATCTCCTCTGCACTAAACTTGTTCCTGTTTGGAAAACTGTTTTGAGTGATTAACGGTAGTGCCTGTATAGAACAACAGCATCAAGTAAAACTCAATCAATCAGTTACAACTACAAACTCTCTCAATAAGTTGTGTTGAGTTTTGGATCACTGAAGTTATGATATGTTTCTTTGTCACTACTCTTTCTATGCTGGCATCTTCTCTACTATAACTAAGAGTAATTGATCCAATTGTCTTTTGAAAGTTAATATTGAATCTGCTTTCAGAAACCTGTCAGACAGAGAATTCCAGACCATAACAACACCCCGCCTATTTGTTTCTCCCCGCTGCTAGTGTAAGCAGTCTCTCCACATGTCTCCAAACTGAGGGAAATATTTCGAATACAAATTATTTCTCCAGGCAGCAGCTGTAGAGGAGCTAGAACCTCCTGAATTTAGACAAGTGATGAACAAAAATCCCTCTGTATGTCCCAGGAGAGCAGAAGAAAGAAATAGTCAGGAATCAAAGGGAAAGAAGTGACACTTTATTGCAGCATCAAAGTCTCTTTATCAGAATGTGGAGGTCGTTATCGTTGAACTTTATATAAACTGGAGGTGAAAAGTGGAAGACCTTTGAGACAATTTGTGTTAGATGGACATTTTCCAGCTTTGTAAACCCTCATAACATTAAGCTGGTAAAGGTTAAGAAAGTTAATTTTTTTTGTTTCGAATGATTTCAGATGACTGCATAAATACAGCAGAATCAAATAAATTACAAACAATCATTGACAAAAATTGCTGTAAATCTCTTCCCTCGCTTCCCGAATTATCCTCGGGTATATTCCGTCTGGCCTCGGGGACGTATCTGTCCTCATATCATTCATAATTTCCATCACATCCTTCCTCTTAACCTCAACCTGTTCGAGCATATCAGCCTGTTCCACGCTGTCCTCACAACCGACCCTCTCACTAGTGAATACTGAAGGAAAGTATTCATTTAGCACCTCCCCTACCTCCTCCGACTCCAGACACAAGTTCCCTCCACTATCCCTGATCGGCCTTACCCTCGCCCTGGCCATCCTCTTGTTCCTCACATAATTGTAGAACGCCTTAGGATTTTCCTTAATACTACCTACCAAGGCTTTTTCATGTCCCCTTCTAGCTCTCCTAAGTCCTTTCTTCAGTTCCTTCCTGGCTACCTTGTAACCCTCCAGAGCCCTGTCTGATCCTTGCTTCCTTAACTTTAAGTAAGCTTCCTTCTTCCTCTTGACCAGCTGTTCCACATCTCTTGCCATCCAAGGTTCCTTCACCCTACCATCCCTTCCCTGCCTCATCGGGACAAACCTATCCAGCAGTCGCAGCAAGTGCTGCCGAAACAACCTCCACATTCCTGTCGTGCATTTCCCTGGGAACATCTGTTCCCAATTTATGCTCCCCAGTTCCTACCAAAAAGCATTGTAATTCCCCATCCCCCAATTAAATATTTTCCCATCCCGCCTGCTCCTGTCGCTCTCCATGACTATAGTAAAAGTCAGGGAGTTGTGATCACTATCACCAAAATGCTCTCCCACCGAGAGATCTGCCACCTGACCTGGTTCGTTGCCAAGCACTAAGTCCAACATAGTCTCTCCTCTCGTCGGCCTATCTACATATTGAGTCAGGAAACCTTCCTGGACACACCTGACAAAAACTGCTCCATCCAAACTATTTGCACTAAGGAGGTTCCAATCAATATTAGGGAAGTTGAAGTCACCCATGACAACAACTCTGATACTTCTGCACCTTTCCAAAATCTGCCTCCCAATCTGTTCCTCCATGTCTCTGTTTGCTATTGGGGAGTCTATAGAAAACTCCCAACAAAGTGACTGCCCCTTTTCTGTTTCTGACTTCCACCCATAATGACTCAGTAGACAAACCCTCCTCGAAGACCTCCCTTTCTGCAGCTGTGGTACTATCCCTGATTAACAGTGCCACTCCCCCACCTCTTTTACCTCCCTCCCTATTCCTTTTGAAACATCTAAACCCCGGAACATCCAACATCCATTCCTGCCCCTGAGATATCCACGGCTCCGTAAAGGCCACAACATCGTAGCTCCAAGTACTGATCCATGCTGTAAGTTCATCACCCTTATTCCTGACATTTCTTGCGTTAAAATAGACACACTTCAACCCATCATACTGGCTGCAACCTTGCCCTGTCAACTGTCTAACCTTCCTCATAGACTCTGTGCACTCTGTATCTGCCTGTTCAACAGCTACCCCATCCACTGATGCGTGGCACCGCTTCCCATCCCCCTGCCAAACTAGTTTAAACCCTCCCGAGAGCTCTAGCAAACCTCCCGCCCAGGATATTGGTGCCCCTCCAGTTCAGATGCAACCCGTCCTTCTTGTACAGGTCCCACCTTCCCCAGAAGGTATCCCAATGTACCACATATCTGAATCCCTCCCTCCGACACCAGTTCTGCAGCCACGTGTTCAGCTGCACTTGCTCTCTGTTTCTAGCCTCACTAGCATTATGGCGGCTCAGTGGCGCAGTGGTTAGCACCGCAGCCTCACAGCTCCAGAGACCCGGGTTCGATTCCTGGTACTGCCTGTGTGGAGTTTGCAAGTTCTCCCTGTGTCTGCGTGGGTTTTCTCCGTGTGCTCCGGTTTCCTCCCACAAGTTGATAGGTAAATTGGCCATTATAAAAATTGTCACTAGTATAGGTGGTAGGGAAAGATAGGGACAGGTGGGGATGTTTGGTAGTAATTTGGGATTAGTGTAGGATTAGTATAAATGGGTGGCTGATGTTAAGCACAGACTCGGTGGGCCGAAGGGCCTGTTTCAGTGCTGTGTCTCTAATCTAATCTAATCTAATCTAAAAGCACGTGGCACCGGTAAAAATCCTGAGATTACTACTCTGCTCGTCCTGCCTTTCAGCTTCCAACCTATCTCCCTGCATTCGCTTTTCAGGTCCTCATCCATTTTCCTAGGTATGTCATTGGTACCCATATGTACCACGACCTCTGCTTGCTCCCCCTCCCCCTTAAGAATCCTATCGACTCGATCCGCGACATCCCTGAGCGTGGCACCCGGGAGGCAACATACCATCTGGGAGTCTCGTTCGCGACCAAAGAATCTCCTGTCTGTTCCTCCAACCATTGAATCTCCTATCACTATCACTTTCCTATTCTCCCCCCTTCCCTTCTGAGCCACTGTGCCAGGCTCAGTGGCAGAGACCTGGCCACTGTGGCTTTGCTCTGGTAGGTCGTCCCCCACAACCGTACCCAAAACGGTATACGTATTATTGAGTGGAACGGCCACAGGGGTTCCCTGCACTTTGTGCCTATTCCCTTTCCCTCCCCTGATGGTAACCCAGCTACCTTTATCCTGTAGCTTAGGTGTCACTACTTCCCTATTACTACTCGCTATCAACCCCTCTGCATCCTGAATGAGCCGAAGTTCATCCTGCTCCAGTTCCCTAAAGCAGTCTGCGGGGAGCTGGAGTTGGGTGCACTTCTCACAGGTGAAGTCAGCAGGGACACAAGTGGTGACCCTTACCTCCCACATCCTGCAAGAGGAGCATGCAACTGCCAGAGCTTCCATCCCCTCCGCACTAAATTGACAATAGAGATTTAAAAAAAAGGAAAACCTTACCTTACCAAACCTTCCACTCAAGAGTCCTTTTTTTAGGTTAGGGAAGGAGGATGGGTGGGAGACACTTCACTTGTAGAGTTTCGGGTTTAGCCACTGCCAAAATATATAGGATTTACTTACCCCGCAGTCCCCTGGTCCGCCGAAACAAAAGGTAACTTACTTTAAGCTGAAACTCACCTCGCCAGCTGATAACTCGCTCGCACTATCCTGCTTCCGAAAAAGCTGCTGCAACAAAAGATAAGTTATTTTAAACTGCCTAAATATATAGGATTTACTTACCCCGCAGTCCCCTGGTCCGCCGAAACAAAAGGTAATTTACTTTAAGCTGAAACTCACCTTCCCAGCTGATAACTCCTTTGTGATCTCTGTGTTTGTCCCACAGATTCTTGTTAATGTGATCTTCCTGTGTCTCCTTAATAATGTCCGGTCAATTCATTACTGACCCTTTGTGAGCTTTGTTCATATTCGGCCTCTTTGCTGTACTTCGATAATAAAAGGAGATTTAACGCAAATATATCTGTTCTCAGTCATTTGTTCAAGTTTGAACTCAAGAAATAATAATTACATTATCCAGAAACCCCGGTGGTGCAGGAACCCTCATTCTCACTCACACCTAACACGAAAAATCTACTCTCCAAGGTCATCTCTCACGAATAGGGATAAATCGAGAATCAATGATACCGTATCATTATGAAGATTAACCTGAAATGTTGCCCGGTTGCAGAATGCTGAGAGTGAAGCTTTCTACCCGTGTCTAAAAGGACACAGTAAACACGAATAAATGCCGCATTCTAAAAGCAAATCTGGAACTTGTGACAAAATGTGGCATAATACAATGAAAAATACAGTAAAATTTTAGCCATAAAACAAAATTGCTTAGAAATGCAATCTTCTGTACGGAAGCCGTTTTGTATTTTACAAATATATTGGCGGGCATTTCAAACATGGCCTCGGGAGCCAAAGTTAACAACGGCAAGAGCGAGGCCATGTTCTTTGGGAACTGGTCTAACCGATCCTTTGTCCCATTCACCATCAGGTCAGACTACCTGATGATGCTGGGGATATGATTCGTAAGGACAGGGGCGTGCACCAAAACCTGGGAGGAGCGAGTAGCCAGGGTACAACAGAAGCTAAGCATGTGGGAGCGGCAACCTCTCTCCATTGTAGGTAAGAACCTGGTCATCAGGTGCGAGGCGCTCACGTTGTTGCTGTATGTGACGCATCTGGCCCATACACCACTCCTGTGCTGTGGCGGTCACCTGAGCCATTTTCCGCTTCATCTTGCGATCCAAAATGGACCGGGTCCGGTGGAACATGATGTTCAAATCTCTGGACAAGGGCAGGAAAAACGTACCCAACATCGCCCTCATCCTGATGACTACCTTCGTGTGCGGCTGCATCAAGCTGTGTGTAGCCCTCCAGTACGCAAAATTCAAGTGTCACTACGTGCTGAGGTTCTCTCTGTCCTTGGTTTTGCGAAGGATGGGCCTGGTCACATTGCCGCGGAACGCTCCATCCAGTTGGACTGTGCCGTACCACCTATCCTTCGTGGAAAATATTCTGGGGAAAAACACCTTTGACCACCAATCCATCAGGCAGTGGTCTGTACGAAATATCCTCAAGGCCCTAATGGAAAATGAGACGGTGGATCATCTCGGATGGTTCCCCGAGCAGACTGCTAAAGTCATTTGGCGGAATGCCTCATCCCTGGAACTTTCAAACAAGCACCAAGATGTAGCTTGGCTTGTGGTAAGGAGAGCCTTCCCCGTTATATCCTTCCTGAACGCCTGAAGGCTCACCCCCTCCGCACAATGCCCCGGCAGTGACTGTGGTGGAGAAGAGACGGTGGTCCACCTGCTTCTGGAATGTGTCTTTGCAAAGCAGGTGTGGAAAGAGATGCAGTGGTTTTTGTCGAGGTTCATCCCAAGCAGATCTGTAACACAGGAGTCTGTCCTCTACGGGCTGTTGCCAGAAAAACACCGTGTTCAACATCAACTGCTGCTGGAGGACTATCAATTCGGTGAAAGACGCCTTTTGGTCTGCCCGAAACTTCCTGGTCTTCCAAAGGTCGAGGACTACGCGCTGAGGGATGCACTAAAGCTTGTGGCAGCCGCTGCAACGTCTCAATGGGGAAAGACCACTGTGTAAGGTCCCCCCACCATGCTGAAATGAAGGGCTGGATCCATGGAAAACGCCTCGAACTGTATCTGGAAACATTTTGTTTGCTGTAAAATGTACGTGGCATGAAAAATTAAATGGAAGGGTTGTGAGGCAACTCACTCCTGCATTGAAGGAAACTGATCTCCTTTGCACTCTTTGTACTTTTTGACTTGGTGCTGTTTGGAACTGTTTTGTAACGTATTTCTGTACAGATTGTTATGAATAATGTATATTTTCGAAATTTATAAAAGGCCAGAACCAAGCAGACAGCGTGCAAACCGACCGCAAGGAAAGCTCTCCGCAAGCAGCTGGCTGCCAAAGCGGCCCACAACAGCGTTCCAGCCACGGGCAGAGTGAAGAAGCCTCACCGTTACAGACCCGGCACTGTGGCTCTGCGGGAGATCCGCCGCCAACAGAAATCCAATCAGTTGCTCATCCGTAAACTGCCCTTCCAGCGCATGGTGCGGGCGATCGCGCAGACTTCAAGACAGACCTGCGCTTCCACAGCTCAGCCGTCATGGCTCTGCAGGAGGCCAGCCAGGCTTACCTGGTGGGACTCTTTGAGGACACCAACCTGTGTGCCATCCACGCCAAGCGAGTCACCATCATGCCCAAAGACATCCAGTTCGCCCGCCGCATCATCGGGGAGCGCGCCTAAACTCACCCTGACCCGAATTGAGTTTGGCATCAAATACCACAACGGCTCTTTGAAGAGCCAACAAATCGGCAAAACAAAGAGCTGCGATCTCGACAGCAGAGAAATGTGGTCTAGAGCAGCGATACCAATGTGCACAGATGATTTTATTAGAGGGGCTATCATTTTAGGACTCACCAAAAGCTTTATTGTGCACAAACGGTAAAATTGTTAAAATGCCTGACAAATATTTTTGATAATATATGACTAAGGGAAAGAGTAAGCAGGGAGCAGATGATGAAAGCAAAGGGACTGGTGGTCTGAGGTGTATTTATTTTAATGCAAGAAGTGTAGTAGGTAAGGCAGATGAACTTAGGGCTTGGATTAGTACCTGGGAGTATGATGTTATTGCTATTACTGAGACTTGGTTAAGGGAAGGGCATGATTGGCAACTAAATATCCCAGGATACAGATCCTTCAGGCGGGATAGAGAGGGAGGTAAAAGGGGTGGAGGAGTTGCATTACTATTCAAAGAGGATATCACAGCTGTCCTGAAGGAAGGCATTATGGAGGACACGAGCTGTGAGGCAATATGGGCAGAACTCAGAAATAGGAAGGGTGCGGTAACAATGTTGGGGCTGTACTACAGGCCTCCCAACAGCGAGCGTGAGATAGAGGTACAAATATGTAAACAGATTATGGAAAGCTGTCGGAGCAACAGGGTGGTGATGATAGGAGATTTTAATTTTCCCAACATTGACTGGGATTCAATTAGTGTTAGAGGTCTAGATGGAGCAGAATTTGTAAGGAGCATCCAGGAGGGTTTTCTAGAGCAGTATGTAAATAGTCCAAGTCGGGAAGGGGCCATACTGGACATGGTGTTGGGAAATGAGCCGGGCCAGGTGGTTGACGTTTCAGTGGGGGACTACTTTGGGAATAGTGATCACAATTCCGTAAATGTTAGAATACTCATGGACAAAGACGAGAGTGGTCCTAAAGGAAGAGTGCTAAATTGGGGGAAGGCCAACTATACCAAAATTCGGCAGGAGCTGGGGAATGTAGATTGGGAGCAGCTGTTTGAAGGGAAATCCACATTTGATATGCGTGAGGCTTTTAAAGAGAGGTTGATTAGCGTGCAGGAGAGATATGTTCCTGTGAAAATGAGGGGTAGAAATGGCAAGATTAGGGAACCATGGATGACAGGTGAAATTGTGAGACTAGCTAAGAGGAAAAAGGAAGCATACATAAGGTCTAGGCGGCTGAAGAAAGACGAAGCTTTGAAAGAATATCGGGATTGTAGGCACAATCTGAAACGAGGAATTAAGAGGGCTAAAAGGGGTCATGAAATATCTTTAGCAAACAGGGTTAAGGAAAATCCCAAAGCCTTTTATTCATATATAAGGAGCAAGAGGGTAACTAGAGAAAGGATTGACCCACTCAAGCACAAAGGAGGAAAGTTATGCGTGGAGTCAGAGAAAATGGGTGAGATTCTAAACGAGTACTTTGCATCGGTATTCACCGAGGAGAGGGACATGACGGATGTTGAGGTTAGGGACAGATGTTTGATTCCACTTGGTCGAGTCGGCATAAGGAGGGAGGAAGTGTTGGGTATTCTAAAAGGCATTAAGGTGAACAAGTCCCCAGGTCCGGATGGAATCTATCCCAGGTTACTGTGGGAAGCGAGAGAGGTAATAGTTGGGGCCTTAACAGATATCTTTGCAACATCCTTAAACACGGGTGAGGTCCCGGAGGACTGGCGAATTGCTAATGTTGTCCCCTTGTTTAAGAAGGGTGACAGGGATAATCCAGGTAATTATAGAACGGTGAGCCTGACGTCAGTGGTAGGGAAGCTGCTGGAGAAGATACTGAGGGATAGGATCTACTCCCATCTGGAAGAAAATGGGCTTATCAGTGATAGGCAACATGGTTTTGTGCAGGGAAGGTCATGTCTTACCAACTTAATAGAATTCTTTGAGGAAGTGACAAAGTTGATTGATGAGGGAAGGGCTGTAGATGTCATATACATGGACTTCAGTAAGGCGTTTGATAAGGTTCCCCATGGCAGGCTGATGGAGAAAGTGAAGGCGCATGGGTTCCAAGGTGTACTAGCTAGATGGATAAAGAACAGGCTGGGCAACAGGAGACAGAGACTAGCAGTGGAAGGGAGTTTCTCAAAATGGAGACGTGTGACCAGTGGTGTTCCACAGGCATCCGTGCTGGGACCACTGTTGTTTTTGATATACATAAATGATTTGGAGGAAAGTATAGGTGGTCTGATTAGCAAGTTTGCAGACGACACTAAGATTGGTGGAGTAGCAGATACTGAATACAGCAGAATATAGATACACTGGAGAGTTGGGCAGAGAAATGGCAGATGGAGTTCAATCAGGGCAAATGCGAGGTGATGCATTTTGGAAGATCCAATTCAAGAGTGAACTGTACAGTAAATGGAAAAGTCCTGGGAAAAATTGATTCACAGAGAGATTTGGGTGCTCAGGTCCATTGTTCCCTGAAGGTGGCAACGCAGGTCAATAGAGTGCTCAAGAAGGCGTACGGCATGCTTTCCTTCATCGGACGGGGTATTGAGTACAAGAGTTGGCAGATCATGTTACAGTTGCATAGGACTTTGGTTCGGCCACATTTGGAATTCTGCGTGCAGTTCTGGTCGTCACATCACCAAAAGGATGTGGATGCTTTGGAGAGGGTGCAGAGGAGATTCACCAGGATGTTGCCTGGTATGGAGGGTGCTAGCTATGAAGAGAGGTTGAGTAGATTAGGATTATTTTCATTAGAAAGACGGAGGTTGAGGGGGGACCTGATTGAGGTGTACAAAATCATGAGAGGTAGAGACAGAGTAGATAGCAAGAAGCTTTTTCCCAGAGTGGGGGATTCAATTACAAGGGGACACGAGTTCAAAGTGAAAGGGGAAAAGGTTAGGGGGGATATGCGTGGAAATTTCTTGACGCAGAGGGTGGTGGGTGCATGGAACGCTTTGCCAGCGGATGTGGTAGACGCGGGCACGATAGCGTCTTTTAAGATGTATCTAGACAGATACATGAATGGGCAGGAAGTAAAGAGATACAGACCCTTAGAAAATAGGCGACAGGTTTAGATAGAGGATTTGGATCGGCGTAGGCTTGGAGGGCCGAAGGGCCTGTTCCTGTGCTGTAATTTTCTTTGTTCTTTGTTCTTTATATCTCCAAAGCCAAGCAGCTAAATCCCGAATCATACCAACACAAAGCAGCGCTTGCATTATAATATTGCCGTCGCTCAGACAGGCACCTGCACTTTCACAGATAAAGTGGATGGCTCTGAAAAGAGCCTTTGGGCAAGCTGGAGGTATCTGGGGGTGATGCAGTTCTTCCTCTTCTCCCGGGCCACGTTGCCAGCCAGCTTGAGGATTTCAGCTGTCAGATATTCGAGCACAGCCGCCAAATAGACCGGGGCTCCGGCACCCTCACTCTCAGCATAGTGCCACTTTCTCGGGAGCCAGTGAACACGGGGCCCCAGGTACTGCAGTCCAGCCCGAGAGGAGAGAGACTTGGCCTTCCCTTCTGCAAGGAAAAGAGCCCTAAATTCTCCAATCTATCTTCATAACTGAATTCCTCATCCCTGGAACTGTTCTCGTGAATCTTCTTTGTACTCTCTCCAATGCCCTCACATCTTTCCTCAAGTGAGTTGCCCAGAATTGGACGTAATACTCCAGCTGAGGCCGAATTAGTGCCTTATGCAAGTTCAGCATGAGCTCCTATCTCTTGTATTGTAATCCACTATTTATAAAGCCTCGGATGCTGTATGTTTTATTCACCACACTCTCAACCTACCCTGCTACTTTCAAAGACATATATACACCTCGGTACCTCTGCTCTTGCACCCCCTTTCGAACAGTACCCTTTATTCTATATTGTCTCTCTGTGTTCTTCCTACCAAAATGAATCACCTCACATTTCTCTGCATTGAACTTCATCTGTCACCTGTCTGCCCATTCCACCAACTTGTCTGTGTCCTTTTGATGTACTACGCTACCCTCATCACAGTTCATAATGCTTCCAAGTTTCATTTCATCTGCAAACGTTGAAATTGTGCCCTGTACACCAAGGTCTATGTCATTAATACATAACAGAAAAAGCAAGGGTCCCAACACTAATCCGTGGCAAAATCACTGCCAACCTTCCTCCAGTCCGAAAAAAACATTTATTAACCAATATTCTTTGTTTCCTGCTAAATAGCCAATTTCGTATCCACATTGCTACGATACATTTTATTTCATAAGCTACATTTTGCTCACAAGTCTGTTGTGTGGCATTGTATCAAAGGCCAATTGAAAGTCCATGTGCACCACATCAACAGCATTGCCCCAATCAACCATCTATGTTATCTCCTCAAAAGACTTCAGCACGTTAGTTAAACATGATTATGCCTGAAGAAATTCATGCTGGCTTTGCTTAATTCACATTTGAACCTGTGACTACTGATTATGTCCCTAATTATTTTTTCTAGAAGTCTCCCCACCACCGAAGTTAAACTGACTGACCTGCAGTTGCTGGGCTTAACTTTACACTCTTTTTGAACAAGGGTGCAACCATTGCAATTCTCCTGTCCTCTGGCACCGCCCCCGAGTCAAAGGAAAACTGGAAAATTATGGGTAAATACTATGATTTCCACCCTTACTTCCCTCAGTATTCTTGGATGCATCTCATCCAGCCCTGGTGCTTTATCCACTTTAAGTACAGACAGCCTATCCAACACTTCTTCCTTCTCAATTTTAATTCCCTCTAGTCTCTGTCTTACCTCCACTTTCAACATTACCAAGAATGGAAATGAACCCAGGCAAAGACTGTTACAAAGTATTCATTTAGTACCTCAGCTATGCCGTCTGCCTCTATGTGTAAGAACTTATTTATGGCCCCTAATCGGCCCACTCCTGCTTTTTCCACCCTTTTACTTTTGATATGCCAGTCGAAAACTTTGAGATTTTCTTTAATTCGAGCTGCCTGTCTCTTTTCATGTTCTCTCTTTGCTTTACTGATCTGACTTTTCACTTCCCTTTTGTATCTTCTCTATTCAGTCTGGTTCTCACTAGTATTTGCTACCTGGCATCTGTCATAAGCACACTTTTTTCTTGCTTACCTTAATATCTACCTCTTTTGTCATCCAGTGAGCTCTTGATTTGTTTGCCTTACTTTTCCTCGTTGAGGGAATATACCTCGACTGTGCCCAAATTATCTCTTCCTTGAAGGTAGCCCATTGTTTATCTACCAGCTTTTCTGCCATGTTTTGCCTCCAAATTATTCCCCACAGGTCCATTCTTACACCATGGACGCTAGCCTTGCTCCAGTTATTTTGTATTTGTTTTATTTTTACCCTGGATTGCTCTTTGTCCCTTTCCATAGTCAGCCAAAAAATGTTGATACAATGATCACTATCCCCAAAATGCTCTCCTACGGATACTTGATCCACTTGGCCCACCTCCTTACCCGCCGCAATTTATCCCCCCCGCAATTAATCCCCTCAATTTGACCCCCCCTGCAATTTTTCCCCATCGCAATTTTTCCCCTGCAATTTAGCCCCCCCGCAATTTATCCCCATCCGCAATGTATCCCCCCGCAGTTTATCCCCCCCACAATTTATCCCCCCATTTATTCCTCCCCCACAATTTATCACCGGCGCAATTTATACCCCCCACAATTTATCCCCCCCGCAATTTATTCCACCCACACAATTCATCCCCCGCAAAAGATCCCTCCCTCCGCAATTTACCCCCCCCCCCACAATCTAGATGCAGAGAGTCACAGAAAGAGAATGAAAATGGAAACTTGTGAGACTCTCGAGCGAGACAGAGATAGAAAGGATGTTCAGAGATACAGAGATAGGATTTAAAATGTGAAGAAACAGAGCTAGGAACAAGGAGGAAGGTGCAGGGAACAAGTTGCAGCAAGAGATGGAGAGAGGAAAATCTACGGGATTGCATTAACTGTTCTGGAGTAGCGCTTCCCAAACGATTTCCTTCGAAACGCCCTCCATCCTCGTCCCTTGTGGTAAATAAATCCACAGACCCCCGAAAACACCAGATCAAAATACTGTGGAAGCTGGAACTCTGAAATAAAAACCATGCTGGAAATACTGAGCATTTCCAGCACTTTGTTTTTCTATCAGCCCCAAAAACACACAGTCTTCTTTTCTGTATCTAGAAATGAACTTGACAACGACACATATATATTTATTAATTTTTTCCTCTCTGGTTAAAGCTCCTGTCTGATGATTCCACGTGCCAAAAGAATCTCCATCTGCATCATCAAAGCTGCAGCTTCCGATAAGATTCTCCTTGGGAATAAGAGAAATAGAATTGATTCAAACAAAACAAATCATTTTTGAACATAAATAAAACACAGCAAGTGCCCAGGCGTCCTCCTCTCACTCACTGACATAAAACAATCTCTCAGTGACTGCCCATCTTACAAATGCATCCCCCGATACAGAGCCAGAGAGTGGGAAGTGATTGGAATGTGAGACAGGGTTTTAGGAGCTGAGTACCTGCCCATTGTCCTTTTAATCCAGGTAACAGAGACAGCTCTAGGCAGAGACATGAGAAGGAACTGCTTCCTGATGACCTGCAAACTTTTCACTCCAAACCCCATTGTGAACAACTTTGCTGCAATTTACAGACAGACATTTGCAGCAATCAACTCCATCCTGTTCCCAGACACTGTGAAATTCTCTCTTTAAACTGATATGAACATGCCAACACTTAATCACTGCCCCAGCATTTAATTTAACGAAAAATCAAGTCACTCTCATGGGTGGGAGATGTGGTTGGGCGGGGGGAGCTTCTCTACAGGGGCTGGGAGCTGGGCAGTGACATTAACACTGCAGGCACCCCAGAGCCTGTGTGTCTGCTTCTGTGGTTAGCCTGTCATTTCCAGCTGTCTCTCTCTCTCTCTCTCCCTCCCTCTCCTTCTCTGTGTGTCTCTACATCTGTTTCTGCCTCATTGTAAAAGCACACAAACACTGGTGACCCCGTCCCGTCTCCTGTAGAAAGGATAGAGAGAGAAATCCACATTCTGATCCCTGAAAATCTGAATTCAAATGGCCCCCAGGTGTTACATTTCACTGTCAAATTCAGCCCAAAGCCGAAAACACCAGCATTATTCGGGAATGATAACAAGCTTTTACAAACCTTTGCAGTTCAGCCATTTAATTGCTCATTCACAGAAGCTTTTGAGAATTAATGATTTTTTTCAAAGTGGTCAACACTTTTGCAATGTTGCAAACACTGTATGCTATTTCTGTACAGCATGATCCCACAAGTAGCAGTGTGATAATAGCCCGCTGCCCCCCTTTCCCCTCTGATTCCCTCCTTGTTTACCTTAGTCTCCTGCGTCTCTCTACCTCCTGTTACTCTCATTCAGAGACACAGAGAAATCCACTCTCAGAACCTCATTCTCAATTCAAATGGCTGCTGCATTTCACCCTCAAGTTCACGGCCCTGCCCAAAACACCAGCATTATTCGGGAATTATACCAGATTCAAGTTCAGGACTTTAATTGCAGGCCTTCAGGAGAGTTTTACACCCAATGAATTCACTTCTAAAATGTAGTCACTGTTACAACGCGGGGAATTCTACAGGCATGCTGCGCACAGCAGTATCCCACAGGCAGCAATATGATATTATACAGATAATCTGTTTATTGATATTAGTTGAGGGATCCCAGAGAGAGGAACATTCCTATAGTGTGAAAATATCAAACACCCCTCTCCTTGTCTTTCTCCTTTTCTACCCACCCCACTCTGATAGGGGGAAATAATTCAATGTTTTTTCTATCCCTGTCTGGTGCAGTGTACATGTGAGATTCCCTTTGCTTCTGTCACTCTCTGTTACTGTGTGTGACTGTGAGATTAACTCTCCATGTAAAAATTCCTGATACTGTGTGTGAGAGAGATGGAAAAATTATCTTTCTGTAAGCCTCTGCTGCAGAATGTGAGTGTTGGATTTATTCTGTATTTGTCCATTTCTGGTGCTGTGTGTATGGGATTTATTCTGTCTTCCTTCGCCTCTGATATTGTATGTGTGAGATTACCTCTGGACCCGATACAATATGTGGGAGTGTTTCTTTCTTTTGCTGTTATTGTTCCTTACAATCTTTGGTAACCGACTCGATCCTTCCGGTCTTTGACACCTCCAGTCGGAAGGGTTTCACTCGAATTAAACGTTCCCTTTCCGACTTAAAACCATTTTATTGCTACACTGAAGGCGCTGTCACACCTGATCTCGGACAAGTTCTCCACTTGTTCGACTGCAATCCTGAAATCAGCATGAATTTTGCCCTGAATTTCCTCTTTGGGGATGAGCAAGGGAGCAATGTGCTTATTTGACTCGACAATCTTGTTATTTTACACAAGAGGAACTCGGAAATCCAGCGATGAGTTTCGACTCACATATGCAAAACATTAGTGTAACAGGATACGGTCGTGTAGACAGGATAGCGATGATCTAGTGGCAATATCATTAAACTAGTAATAGGCAGAGACCCAGGCCTGGGATTGGGAAATATAGGTTCGAATCCCACAACAGCATTTCATAAATCTGCAATTAAAAAGCTAGTCTAAACTAAAATCAATAGTGGACTATAATCAAAATAAAATCTGATTCACGAACGTCCTGCTGGGAAGAAATCTGCTGTCCTTGCCTGATTAGCAGGAAATGCAGGCTTAGGCATAGAATTAAAAAAAAAATCCCCCAGCGAGAAATCAAAATGTAAAAGTATGGTCTCAGTCCTTGGCAACTTGGGTACAAATCCCACCATGTCAGTTGATGCAGTTTACTTCAGTTAATTAACGAAGAATGAGAATTAAAAGCGAGTCTCAGTTAAAGCCTGGCTACCCACCCGACGAGACTGGCGACATGTGTCGAGTTCAGCTCGGTTCGGTCTCACTTAGGAGTCCAACATTCGGGCTCACATCGGGACGGCCTGGACAGTGCTGTCTCCGGGAAGTAATTTTCAATTCAACATTCAGGTCAAGGTGGGAATCGTGCAATTCACGAAGGCCGTCATTGGGTAGTAAGTGGTTTGGGACGACCCGAGGTTGTGGAAGGTGCTCGAGAAGAGCAAGGCTTTCTTTGCAGTGAGAAAATGGATAATCTCATGATAAGACTGGTTCAGAATCATGAGGGAGTCAAGACGTTGTTTCAAAGTCTCGAAAGAGACAGACTGATATTTCTGACAGAAAAGAGAAATACTGTGTGTGTTTGAAAGTTATCTACAAAATCTTAGTTCGGTTCCTAGAGTTGGGATCTTTAATTTTAAATAATCAAGGAGGTGGAAGAAAGATGTTCAATAAAATACATAACTGTATTTGATCACTGCCAGATTATTTGTTTTGCATTTTAATACTTCAAATCAGGGTTTCTGGGATGTTTTATCTCTTCGAAGACTGAACTGTAATCTTAAAGAGGAACAAGACAGTCCAGTTTGTAAAAACAATTAACAAGCAGCGCTTGTTAATTGTTTATCTGGCAGTGCTACAAAAACTTACAACGATCTCAAAGGACAGATGGACAATCTGAAAGCTTTGGAGAGTTGAGATTTACCCATGACATCAACTAACCTAGGGTAAGAATCTTTGTTTTAAAAGTGATACGAACCTTTATGTAAATTTGTATTAAATGTCAATGCTAGAAATTGTTCATCATACTTTGGCAACTTTAACATGTTTGTTTTCTTTTTTTGCTTTGTAATCTATTTGAGGTGCTGGCCACTATGTGTGTGCTGATCAATCAGAATTCTTCAATCAAACAGAGCAGCAGATCTGCAGTACTGTATGTTAATGATCAGACAGCACCGGGAATCTGCAGTACATTTACAATCAAACAGCACTGGGAAAGCCTACTATCTCATCTGTGATTTTTCCAATCAATCAATCTTTCCTTTCACTGAAATTTACCTTCCAGTACAATCACTCTAAATTGAATTCACTGAGCTTCGGAATAGCAGTAAGAAAATGATCATTGGCCTCTGTGTTGCTCATGTTCAAATCTTCATGGCCTTGCACACCCACCGCCTCCAGCACAACACCCCCACCCACTCCAAATCTCTACAGCCCTACAACCTTCCGCAAACTGTGTTGACTAAAAAATGGAGGGGGAAAGGAGATCACTAGGTTTCTTCCCCTGATCACCATCCAATGAACTCAGCCACAAAGTGCTGGTCAGTGAAAGTTGAGGGGCTGGGGCGGGGGGTTTGGTCTAGGGGGCCTTCGGTTCCTGGTGATGAGATCAGGCTCAGATTCCCCACAACTCCATATGCAGGAATAGCCTGTTGCCGGAACGGATGAACCGGATCACAACATTTTAACACGGTAGATCACAATAACTTGTTTGATTTTATTAACTTCATTGCGACGGTGGAGTCGGGTCGGGTCGGGTTGGATGTGGTCCAATCTGGCCCTGGTCCGGTTTCAATTTTACACCAGAGCAGGCCTTTATTGTGAACATCCTGGCTGTAGTAGCGAAGACATGAGCTGCAGAATTAGCAGTGCCCCAAGGCAAGCTCACCCAGTACAACCTCAGCACTTCGGCATTGACCTGACAAGTTGTGCAATGCGCAGAAATGTCCCCGATTTTCCTATCCAAAAACAGCAGGACCTATCCAATCCAGCTAATTATTGCGCCCTCAGTCTACTCTCATTCACACCAAAGTGATGGTAGATGCAGTCGACACTGCAACAACGCACCACTTAAACCGTAATAACATGCTCACTGATGCTCAGTTTAGGTTCCACCAGAGCCACTCGGCTCCTGAACTCATTGTGCCCTACTCTGATTTTCCAACTTATCACCCTGAAGCAGCTAACTGATGGAAAAAGCTGAGCAGAGAGATGGTGTTATAATATCTGAAACATATGGACATATTCAGCAGGTCAGGCATCCTCTGTGGAGTAATTAATAGAGAGAAAGAGAGCACGGCAGGAGTGGAGCTTTAAAAAGCGTTTCAAAAGTACAGTCGGAGAACAGAGAACGAGACAGAGGCAGAGAAAGAAAGAGAGAGCATGGCGTGAGTGGAGCTTCACAAAACGTGCCAAAAGGACAGTTGGAGACGACAGATAGAGAGATCGAGAGAAAGCAAGCATGGCAGGAGCAAAGCAGGGGAAACATGGAAAAGTCATGTCAGAGTGACATCACTTTCGGCAGAGATAGCAGGGTGACTGAAAGCCGCCGGAGTATACAGGTAAGCTTTCAATTTATCTGAATCTCAAGCAATCAATTTTAAAATAAGACTTGATCGATTCACTATTATATAAACTAAAAACTAAAGCAGATTTTAAAATCGTTATAATCCATGTAGATAAGGTGAGTAGGACGGCATTTGGGATGTTAGCCGAGGCGTGGAATATAAAAGTAGGAATATTATGACGGAGCTGTATAAAATGCTAGATAGGCCACAGCTGGAGTATGGTGCACAGTTCTGGTCACCACACTATAGGAAGGATATGATTTCACTTGAAAGGGTGCTGGGTAGATTCACCATGATGCTGCCTGGAATGGAGCATTTCAGCTACGAAGAGAGACTGAAAAGTTTAGTTTTGTTTTCCCCAGAGCAGAGAAGGCTGACGGGAGAAATGATTGAGGTAGACAAAATTATGAGGGGAATCGATAGGTTGGATAGGAAGAAACTTTTTTCCTTTGTGGAGGGGTCAATAACCATCAGAAATAGATTTAAGGTGGGGCAGGAGGTTTAGATTGGGATGTTTGGAAACAATTTTTCACCCAGAGGGTGGTTGGAATCTGGAACGCACTGTCTGAAGAGGCGGGAGAGGCAGGAACCCTCACAGCATTTAAGAAGTATTTAGATGAGCACTTGATATGTCATAGCATACAAGGCTATGGGCCGAGTGCTGAACAAGGAATTAGTGTAGTGAGGTGCTTGATATTCGGCACAGAAATGAGGGGCCGAATGGCCTGTTGTTGTGCTGTATAACTCTATGACTCTGTGACAGTGTTAGGGAGAGAGACCAGCAGAGAGTGAATTCGCTCAAATTTGGACAGTTTAAAACATAAGCTGCATTACGTATTATTGGAGTTTATCAGGATTTATAAGGTTTACTTATAGTCGTAAGGTTTATTAGAATTGTCAAGCTTTATTAGCATTGGCAAGGTCTATTAGCAGAAGGAAGGTCGACATATCTGTGTAATCAAGAAAAGTATAACGTTAGAACAAGTAAGTAGCCGGTTGAGTATTTTGAACAAATGAGCACCTGGTGAGTATGTTTTTGAGTAGGGTTTATGTTAACTAGTGAACTGTATTGATTTTTTGTCAGCTTTATCAGAACTAGTCGGGTTTTGTGAATAATTCTGAGGTGTGGTAGTATTAGTAAGGGTTCTTTTTGGCAGGAACAAAGGGTCACCTATTAAATAAAGGAATGGCAGGGGTGCTTCTACCTCCAGAGTGCACTTCCTGTGCTATGTGGGAGCTCCAAGATACTTCCCGTAGCCTGGAGAATCATTTGTGCAGGACGTTTTGTCAATTGCGGCAGCTTGAGCTCTGGGTTTTAGAATGAGAGCGGCAGCTTCTGACACTGCGGTGCATTCATGAGGATGAGAGCTACGTGGATAGCACGTTTACAGATGTAGTCACCCCACAGCTAAATAGTATGCAGGGAGAGAGAGAATGGGAGACCACCAGGCAGTCAAAAATAATCAAGCAGGTAGTGCAGGAGACCCTCGTGTGCATCGCACTCTCCAACATGTATTCAGTTCTGAATACTGTGGAAAGTGGTGCTTCACCTGGAGAGTGAAGTCAGAGCCAAATCTATTGCACCATGGGTGGCTCAGCTGCACGGGGTGGGGTGGGGGTATAGGGAAGACTGGAAGAGCTATAGTGACAGGTGATTTAATATTCAGGGGAACAGGCAGGCGTTTGTGACCGCAGGCATGAATCCAGGATGTTGTGTTGCTTCCCTGGTGCTAGGGTCAAGGATGTCACTGAGTGGCTGCAGAGCATGCTGAAGGGTGAGGGTGGACATCCAGCAGTCATGGTCCACATCGGAACCAACGTCATAGCTTGTAAGAGGGATGTGTTTTTGCTGTCAGTATTTAGGGAGCGAGGTAAGACATTAGCAAGCTTGGCCTCAAAAGCAGTAATCTCTGTATTAATCCCAGTTCCACGCACAAGTGAGTACAGAAATGAAAGGATAAAACAGATGCATGTGTGGCTGGAAAGATGGTGCAGGATGGAGGGCTTTAGATTCCTGCGACACTGGAACAGCTCTGGCGGAGATGGGACATGTACAAGCAGGACGGGTTGCACCGCTCAGTCCGCAAGCAGCACCCTGAGATTCCGGTTGCTTGCCTTTTCAACTCTACCCCCTGCTCTCATGCTTACATCTCTGTCCTGGGATTGCTGCAGTGTTCCAGTGAACATCAAGGCAAGCTCGAGGAACAGCATCTCATCTATGGATTCAGCACACTGCAGTGTGCCGGACTGAACATTGAGTTCAATAATTTCAGAGCATGACAGCCCCCCATTTTACTTTCATTTTTTGTTATTTTTTCTTTTATCTTTTTTACATTTTTTACAACCATTTTTTTTCATTTATTTCATTTCATCTTAGTTTGTTCAGCTTGCTTACCCACTGTTCTTTTTTTGAGGTTTGCACTTGCTGCTGTTCAATATTCAGTCCGTTAACACCTAATCTGTACTGATGCTTTGTCTTTCAACACACCATCAACATATTGCTTGCCTTTTCTTCAAGACCTTTTGGTCAGCTATGTGGCCTTGTCCAATCTACACCTTCTCATTTGTTATCTGGTGCCCCACCCCCACCTCACTTGCTTATAACATGTGACTTTTCAAATATGTGTCTGTTCCGAAGAAGGGTCACTGACCCGAAACGTTAACTTTGCTTCTCTTTTCACACATGCTGCCCGACCTGCTGAGTGATTCCAGCATTTCTTGTTTTTATTTCGGGTAGCACCTGAGTTGAGCCGCGACTAAGTTCCTAACTTGACATTTTGCTAGTGCTGTTGGGGATGGTTTAAATTAGTTTGGCAGGGGGTGGGGACCTGAGAGTAGACTCTGTTGGGACAAAATTAGAAATGAAAATGGAAGGCAGAATATTAATGGATGAGTCTGGATAACAGAGGAAACAAATTTTAGAAAAAATGTTTGCCAGTGTTCAAGGCTATCCATTTCAATGCAAGGAGATGCAAGCAAATAAAACAGATGAGCTGAGGGCACAGATAGACATGTGGTAGTATGATATCATAGCTATTACAGGGACAAGGCTTAAACAGTGACAAAAATGGCAGTTCAACATTCCTGGTTGCAGGGTTTTCAGGCACGATAAGGAGGGGGATAAGAATGGAAGTGGAGTGGCAATTTTGGTCAAGGAATCTATTACAGCTGTGGGGAGGGACGATATGTTGGAAGGTTCATCGCATTAGGCCATATGCATTGAGCTAAGGAACAGAAAAGGGGCAATCACACTGCTGTGATAGACCCCCAAACAGTCAGAGGGGGATAGAAGAGCAGATATGTAGGCAAGTCTCTGAGAAGTGAAAAAACAATAGGGCAGTAACAGTAGGGGATTTTAAATACCCCTGTAATAACTGGAATAGTTTTAGTGCGAAAGGAATTGAGGGAGCAGAAGTCTTGATGTGCATTCAGGAGTCTGTAGCATGTCCAGCAAGACAGGGTAACGTTTTAGACTTAGTTATAGGAAATGAAGCTGGGCAGGTGGAAGGAGTGGCAGTGGGAGAGCATTTTGGTGGTCGTGATCATAATTCAGTCAGTTTTAACATAATTATGGAAAAGGTCAGAATTAGAACAGGAGTTAGAGTTCTCATTGGGGCAAAGCCAATGTTACTAACCTGAGGAGTGATTTAGCGAAAGTGGACTGGAAGCAGCTACTTGAAGGTCAATCGATGTCACAACAGTGGAAGACATTCACAGGGGAGATTCAAGGGGCTCAGAGTAAAGGTTCCCACGAAGACAAAAGGTGAGACGGACAAATCTAGAGCCACATGGATGTCAAGGAGCCTACCGGTTAAGAAAAGGTAGAAAAGCAAAGCTTATGTCTGGCACCGAGAACGCAACACTACAGAAAGCCGAGAGCAGTATTGAAAATGGAGTGGTGAAATAAAAAAGGAAATTAGGAAAGCAAAGAGAGGGCATGAAAGAATATTGGCAAGCAAAATCAAGGTGAACCCAAAGATGTTTTAGCAACACAGTAAGAGAAACAGGTATCTAAGGAGAGAGTAGGGCCCATAAAAGACCAAAAGGTAACCTATGTGTCGGGCATAATATATTGTTTTGTTAGTGAATACTCTGCATCTGTCCTCACAAAGGAGGGGGATGATGCAGATATTGCAGTTAAGGAGGAGGACTGTGAAGTATTGGATGTGCCAAACATAGGGAGAGAGGAAGTACGAAGGCGACGAGCATCCTTGAAAGTTGTTAGCTTACC
>NC_090391.1:12635732-12648232 GCF_036365525.1 Heterodontus francisci
CCCGAACATCCCCCAATCACTGTGTGGGGCCTGTAAGGAGGATCAGACATTTTCAAACTGCAGTAATGTTCCCGACAAGGGCTTCGAGTTAAATGTTTTACATCAACAAAACAGGTCCACTGGTCAAACTGGTTCTGTCCTCGATTATGCTGAATTAACGTGTCAAAGGACAGGACCCCGAGGAACATATTAAACAACATCCCAACGTGTACCGCATTCACTGGTGAAGCAAACTGCTGAGCTGGGTTGTTTCTGGGTGGAAAGGAGTCCTAGTTCAAGTTCCAAACCCTCTCTCTCCATGAGGAAGGGATATTTCTCTCAGTCTGGTGTGTGTGGGGTGTGTGCTCGCATTTTGGCCTCAATCGATACTTCTTTTGATCCTTTGATTTCTAACCGGCGTTTGTTTGTATTGGGATGTTACTGAGAGATTGTCAGTACAACTGAGAGAAAACAGTTTTGGTATATTGCAGCAGCTATTCTGGAGAATCTTTTGCTTTGATTTATCCAATTCAATTAAATTTACTTCGCTGCTCGTGGGGACATTTGTTTTACTTTGAAAACTGTAATGACAATATGTATGCAATTCTGGTTGCCACACTACCAGAAGGACGTGGAGGCTTTGGAGAGGGTACAGAGGAGGTTTATCAGGATGTTGCCTGGTCTGGAGGGCATTAGCTATGAGGAGAGGTTGGAAAAACTCGGATTGTTTTCACTGGAACGACGGAGTTGGAGGGGCGACATGATAGAGGTTTACAAAGTTATAAGCAGCATGGACAGAGTGGATAGTCAGAAGCTTTTTCCCAGGGTGTAAGAGTCAGTTACTAGGGGACATAGGTTTAAGGTGCGAAGGGCAAAGTTTAGAGGGGATGTGCGAGGCAAGTTTTGTACACAGAGGGTGGTGAGTGCCTGGAACTTGCTGCCAGGGGAGGTGGTGGAAGCAGATACGATAGCGAAGTTAAAGAGACATCTTGACAGATATATGAATAGGAAGGGAATAGAGGGATATGGGCCCCGGAAGTGCAGAAGGTGTTGGTTTCGGCAGGCATCAAGATCGACGCAGGCTTGGAGGGCCGAATTGCCTGTTCCTGTGCTGTACTGTTCTTTGTTCTTTGAAGAGAGTGAGAGATTTTTGCGATGAGGAAGACTGTTGGACAGGTGGTCCATCCGCCTTCGGCTGCGCCCTTCACCCAGAGGCAGGATTCAATGTGTCTACCTGCATTTGTGTCTGGCTTTTGATCCCTCATTTCAACATGCGCCTGTTGGATTGTGGTCCTTGATTTTTAAAGTGGATGAAAGTTTTGGTTAATTTAGGTCTGGCCTATCATTAGAACACGAACATGTTAATCCTCGATGCAGTCATTTAGGAAGTATCGGCGGAGGGGAGAAGCAGGTGCGATAGCACTGTTAATGCAGGAAGAGGCAGTACATTCGTGAGACAGTATCTTCGATCAAAGGAGCAAGATGTAGAATCAGTTTGGGTGGAGCTAACAAACAGCAAGGGGCAGCAAACATTGGTGGGAGATGTTTTGTAGACCAACAAACTACAGTGGTAATGTTGGACACGGTAAACATCAGGAAATTACAGCTGCATGTAACATGGGCAATACAGTAACAATGGGCATCTTCAATTTACAGATAGATTGTCTCATCCTAATTAGCACTAATTCTGTGGAGGATGCATTCCTACTATGTGTACGAGATAGATGCCTGGAGCAGAATGTTGAAGAAACAACTAGGGATTGAGCTATTTCAGGTTTAGTGTTTTGTAATGAGAAAGGGCTAATTAATAACCTTGTTGTAAAGGAGCCATTATGAAATCGTGACAGCAATATGATAGAGTTTTACAATTGAAAAAAAAAGATATAGTTAATTATGAAAGTATGCTTTTAAATCAGAACAAAGGAAACTATGAAGATATGAAGGGCAAGTTGCATATGGTGTATTGGGAAAATCATTAAACGATTTTACAGTAACCAGGCAATGGCTACTAGTTAAATAAGTTATTTCACAGTTGACAACAAATGTGCATTCCTCGATGAAACCAAACTCCAACAGGAAAGGTGAATCAACAATGGTTACCAAAATAAGTTAAAGATTGCGTTCGGTCAAACTTGTAAACCATGTAAGGTCGCCAGGAAACGTGGCAAGACCGAGGATTGGGAGCAATTTAGAAACCAACAAAGGAAGACCAATAATCTAATATGGAAAGGGAAAATAAATCTGGAATGCAAGCTAGCTAGAAACTTAATGCTTTTTTATGTATTTGAAAATGAATAGATTAGCAAGGAGGAATGTCGTTCCATTGCAAGTGGAGATAGGAGAGTTTGTGATGGAGAATGAGGAAATAGCGGAGACTGTCTTCACGGTGGAAGATACCGCAAATCCTAAAGAAATTCAAGGGAACGATGGGGCTTGTAAAAATGAGGAACTGAAATCAATAAGTGTAGGCGGTGGCGTAGTGGTATTGTCACTGGACTAGTAACCCAAAGACCCAGGGTATTGTTCTGGGGACATGGGTTCAAATCCCACCACAGCAGAAGGTGGAGTTTGAATTTAATTAATAAATCTGGAAGTCAAAGCTAGCCTGATGATGGCCATAAAGCCATTATCGATTGTTCTAAAAACCCATCTGGTTCACTAATGTCCTTTAGGGAAGGAAATCTGGCCTACATGTGCAGCCAGACCCAAAGTCATGTGATTAACTCCTACATGCCCTCTGAAATGGCTAGCAAGCCACTAAGTTGTGCCTAACTGCAACAAAGTCAGTAAAAAGGAATTAAACCAGACGGACCACCTGGCATCGAACTAGGCACCGGAAATGACAACGGAAAACACAGCCCTGTCGACTTTGCAAAGTCCTCCTTACTAACTTCTGGAGGCTTGTGCCAAAGCTGGGAGAGCTGTCCCACAGACTAGTCAAGCAAAAGCCTGACATAGTCATACTTACGGAATCATACCTTGGAGACAATGTCCCAGACGCTGCCATCACCATCCCCGGGTATGTCCTGTCCCACCGGCAGGACAGACCCAGCAGAGGTGGTAGGACAGTAGTATACAGTAGGGAGGGTGTTGCCCTGGGTGTCCTCAACATCGATCCCGGACCCCATGAAGTCTCCTGGCATCAGGTCAAATATGGGCAAGGTAACCTCCTACTGATTACCACCTACCACCCTCCCTTAGCTGATGCCTCAGTACTCCTCCATGTTGAACACCACTTGGAGGAAGCACTGAGAGTGGGAAGGGCACAAAATATACTCTGGGTGGGGGACTTCAATGTCCATCACCAAGAGAGGCTCGATAGCACCACTACTGACCGAGTTGGCCGAGTCCTAAAGGACATATCTGCTAGACTGGGTCTTTGGCAGGTGGTGAGGGAACCAACACAAGGGAAAAACAGACTTGACCTCGTCCTCACCAATCTACCTGCCGCAGATGCATCAGTCCATGCCTGTATTGGTAGGAGTGCAATTTATCCCTCCGCCCCCGCAATTTATCTCCCCCCCCCCCCGCAATTTATCCCCCCACCCAATGTTCCCGCTGCAAAATTTATCCCCCCCAAATTCCGCTCCCCCTGAAATATTTATCCACCGTGCAAATTTTTTCATCTGCAATTTTCCCCCTTGGCAATCATCCCCCCTTGTACAGACCGCTCCATCCAAGTAATCCTCGTCTGCAGACCCCTGTCTGATATCCCCTGTCAACTGACCCCCATCTAATACCCTCACTATGTACATACCCCCACCTAATTATCCCCTTCCTCCTGTTGCAAGACAACCCATCTAACTAGCCCCCCTCAGTTACAAGACTACCCATCTAAATACCCCACCCTGTTACAAGACAACCCATCTAAATACCCCACCCTGTTACAAGACAACCCATCTAAATACCCCACCCTGTGACAATACAACACATCTAAATACCCCCCGGGAACATTCTCCCATCTAAATAGCCCCCCCGTGAACAGTCTCCCATCTAAATAGCAACCCCCCCCCGCCCCCGAGAACAGACACCCATCTAACTAACGCCCGGGAACTGACTCCTATCTGATACCCACTGTTAACAGGCCCCAATCTAATTCTCCCCCCTGCCCCCACTGTAAGCACTCCCCGCTTTCTAAATACCCTCCCTGTACTGTAAAATCCCCCCTCTACTAATTCACACCCTGTATCATCTCCCCCATGAACAGCCAACCCCGCCAGCCTTCCTGTGTAACTCCCATCCCAGTAAACAGCCAGCCGCCCGCCCCCTGGGTAATTCCAACCTCCATCACTTTCCTGGGTGTGGCTCCGACTCCTGACACATTTACTTCACTTTAAATCCTGGTCTGGATCAGCCACTGGAATTCCAACCCCCGGCACCTTTAACTCATGTCCGGCAAACAGCAGGACAGGGCAAAGAGCAATGACCCCTTCCCCGAGAGGCAAACAGCATTCTGAGCCTTTAATGCACAGGAAGATCCCAGCCCAGACACATCCCTCTCTGCAGAAAGGCGTTTTACCTGTTCTCGCCATCGGCTTCAGGGAATCAAACAGAGAGGGGACGCACACAGACACGCACACACTGACTGGCACAGGGACAGGAGGAGGCCATTCAGCCCTTTGATCCTGTCCCAGCCATGTTAGGTCATGGCTGAACTGTCCCTTCCCCATTGAGCCACAAGGAGAAAGGCAGAGTCAGTCGGGGAGCAGATACACAGAAAAGGCAAAGAAACACAGGGCTGCACATGTCCATTTCTGGTGCTGTGTGTATGTGATTTATTCTGTCTCCCTTCGCCTCTGATATTGTAAGTGTGGGATTACCTCTGTACCTGATACAATATGTGGAAGTGTTTCTTTTCTTTTGCTGTTATTGTTTCTCACAATCTTTAGTAACTGATTAGATCCTTCCTGTCTTTGACACCTGCAGTTGGAAAGGTTTCACTCGAATTAAAGGCTCTCTTTTCGACTTAAAACCATTTTATTGCTGCACTGAAGGCGCTGTCGTATATATATATACGGATATGAAGAGCAAGAGGGTAACCAGGGAAAGGTTGGCCCACTCAAGGGCAGAGTAGGGAATCTATGTGTGGAGCCAGAGGAAATGGGCGAGGTACTAAATGAGTACTTTGCATCAATATTCACCAAGGAGAAGGACTTGGTGGATGCTGAGCACAGGGAAGGGAGTGTAGATAGTCTCAGTCATCTTATTATCAAAAAGGAGGAGGTGTTGGGTGTCTTGCAAAGCATTAAGGTAGATAAGACCCCAGGGCTTGATGAGATCTACCTCAGAATACTGAGGGAGGCAAGGGAAGAAATTGCTGGGGCATTGACAGAAATCTTTGCGTCCTCATTGGCTACAGTTGGGGTCCCAGAGGACTTCAGAATAGCCAATGCTGTTCCTTTGGTTAAGAAGGGTAGCAAGGAGAATCCAGGAAATTATAGGCCGGTGAGCCTTACGTCAGTGGTAGGGAAATTATTGGAGAGGATTCTTCGGAACAGGACTTACTCCCATTTGGAAACAAATGGACTTATTAGCGAGAGGCAGCATGGTTTTGTGAAGGGGAGGTCGTGTCTCACTAATGTGATCGAATTTTTTGAGAAAGTGACAAAGATGATTGATGAACGAAGGGCAGTGGATGTTATCTATATGGACTTCAGTAAAGCCTTTTACAAGGTCCCTCATGGCAGACAGATACAAAAGGTGAAGTCACATGGGATCAGTGGTGAGCCGGCAAGATGGATACAGAACTGGCTCGGTCACAGAAGACAGAGGGTAACAGTGGAAAGGTGCTTTTCTGAATGGAGGGATGTGACTAGTGGTGTTCTGCAGGGATCTGTGATTGGACGTTTGCTGTTTGTAGTATATATAAATGATTTGGAGGAAAATGTAGCTGGTCTGATTAGTAAGTTTGCGGACGACACAAAGGTTGGTGGAGTTGCGGACAGTGATGAGGATTGTCAGAGGACACAGCAGGATATAGATCGGTTGGAGACTTGGGCTGAGAAATGGCAGATGGCGTTGAATTCGGACAAATGTGAGGTAATGCATTTTGGAAGGTCTAATGCAGGTGGGAAGTATACAGTAAATTGCAGAGCCCTTAGGAGTATTGACAGACAGAGAGATCTGGGCGTACAGGTCCACAGGTCACTGAAAGTGGCAACGCAGGTGGATAAGGTAGTCAAGAAGGCATACGGCATGCTTGCCTTCATCGGTCGGGGCATAGAGTATAAAAATAGGCAAGTCATGCTGCAGCTGTACAGAACTTTAGTTGGGCCACACTGAGAATATTGTGTGCAATTCTGGTCGCCACACTACCAGAAGGACGTGGAGGCTTTGGAGAGGGTACAGAAGAGGTTTACTAGGATGTTGCCTGGTCTGGAGTGCATTAGCTATGAGCAGAGGTTGGATAAACTCCGATTGTTTTCACTGGAACGACGGAGGTGGAGGAGCGACATGATAGAGGTTTACAATGTTATCAGCGGCATGGGCAGAGAGAATAGTCAGAAGCTTTTTCCCAGGGTGGAAGAGTCAGTTACTAGGGGACATAGGTTTAAGGTGCGAAGGGCAAAGTTTAGAGGGGTGTGCGAGGCAACTTCTTTACATAGAGGATGATGAGTGCCTGGAAATTGTTGCTGGGGGAGGTGGTGGAAGCAGGTACCATAGAGACGTTTAAGAGACATTTGACAAATACATTAATAGGATGGGAATAGAGGGATATGGACCCCGGAGGTGCAGAAGGTTTTAGTTTAGGCAGGCATCAAAATCGGCGCAGGCTTGGAGCGCCGAATGGCCTGTTCCTTTGCTGTACTGTTCTTTGTTCTTTGTTTGTCGCAGTGACATGTTCTCTACTTGTTTGACTGAAATCTTGAAATCAGCATGAATTTTGCCCTGAATTTCCTCTTTGGGGATGAGCAGGGGACCAATGTGCTTATTAGACTCGACAATCTCGTTATTGTACACGGGAGGAACTCGGAAATCCAGCGATGAGTTTGGACTCACATATACAGGGCATTAGTGTAGTTTGGAAGGAGATGACCTGGTGGCAATATCATTAAGCTCATAATAGGCAGAGACCCAGGCCTGGTATCGGGAAATATAGGTTCGCATCCCACAACAGCATTTCATAAATCTGCATTTAAAAAGCTAGTCTAAAATAAAATCTATAGTGGACTATAATTTTTTAAAAACCTGGTTCACTAATGTCCTACAGGGAAGAAATATGCTGTCCTTGCCTGATTAGCAGGAAATGCAGGCTGAGACATCGAATTTTAAAAAAACACGAAACTGGAAATCAAAATGTAAACGTATGGTCTCAGTCCTTGGCAACTTGTGTACAAATCACACCATGTCAGTTGATGCAGTTTTCTTCAGTTAATTAACGAAGAATGAGAATTAAAAGCGAGTCTCAGTTAAAGCCAGACTACCCATCCGACTAGACCCGGCGACATGTGTCGAGTTCGGCTCGTGTCGGGTCTCTCTTCCGACTCCAGCATTCGGGCTCAGGTCGGGTCGGGCTGGACAGTGCTGTCTCCGGGAAGTAATCTTCAATTCAACATTCAGGTCAAGGTGGGAAACGTGCAATTCATGAAGGCCTTCATTGGGCAATAAGTGGTTTGGGACGTCCCGAGGTTGTGAAAGGTGATAGAGAAGATCAAGTCTTTCTTTGCAGAGAGAAAATGGATAATCTCATGAGAAGACTAGTTCAAAATTATGAGGGAGTCAAGACGTTGTTTGAAAGTCTCGAAAGAGACAGACTGATATTTCTGACGGAAAAGAGTAATACTGTGTGTGTTTGAAAGTTGTCTACAAAATCTTAGTTCGGTTCCTAGAGTTGGGATCTTTAATTTTATATACTCAAGGAGGTGGAAGGAAGATGTTCAATAAATACATAACTGTATTTGATTACTGTTAGATGATGTGTTTTGATACTTCAAATCAGGGTTTCTGGAATGTTTTATCTCTTCTAAGACTGAACTGTAATTTTATAGAGGAACAAGACAGTCCAGTTTGTAAAAACAATTAACAAGCTGCGCTTGCTGATTATTTATCTGGCTGTGCTACGAAAACTTACCAAGATTTCAGAGGATAGATAGACAATCTGAAAGCTTTGGAGAGTTGAGATTTACCCATGACATCAAATAATCTCGGGTAAGAATCTTTGTTTTAAGTGTGATACGAACCTTTATATAAAATTGTATTAAATGTCAATGCTAGAAATTGTTTATCATACTTTGGCAACTTTAACATATCTGTTTTTTTTTTTGCTTTGTAATCTATTTGAGGTGCTGGCCGTTATGTGTAAGCTGATCAACCAGAAATATTCAATCAAACAGTGCAGCAGATCTGCAGTACTGTATGCTAATGATCAGAGAGCACCGGGAATCTGCAGTACATTTACAATCAAACTGCACTGGGAAAGCCTACTGTCTGATCTGCGATTTTTCCAATCAATCAATCTTTCCTTTCACTGAAATTTACCTTCCAGTCCAATCTCTCTGACTTGAATTCACTGACCTTAGGAATAGCAGTAAGAAAATGATCATTGGCCTCTGTGTTGCTCATGTTCAAATCTTCATGGCCTTGCACACCCACCGCCTCCACCACACCACCCCCACCCACTCCAAATCTCTACAGCCCTACAACACTCCGCAAACTGTGTTGACTAAAATAGGGAGGGTGTAAGGAAATCACTAGGTTTCTTACCCTGTTCACTATCCAATGAACCAGCCACAAACTGCTCATGTGCGAAAGATGGGGGGCGGGGGGCTTTGGTTCCTGGTGATGAGATCATGCTCAGATTCCCCACAAATTCATCTGCAGGAATAGCCTGCTGCCGGAATGGATGAACCAGATCAGAACATTTGGAACAAGGTAGATCACAATAATCTGTTTGATATTAATATCTTCATTCCGATGGTGGAGTTGGGTCGGGTCGGGTTGGATGTGATCCAGTCGGGCCCTGGTCCGGTTTCAAATTTACACCAGAGCAGGCCTTTACTGCGAACATCCTGGCTGTAGTAGTGAAGACATTAGCTGCAGAACCAGCAGTGTCCCAAGGCAAGCTCACCCATTACAACTTCAACACTAGCATTTACCTGATAAGGTGGGCAATGCCCAGAAATGTGCCCGATATTCCTATCCAAAAACAGCAGGACCTATCCAATCTAGCTAATTATTGCGCCTTCAGTCTACTCTCATTCATCACCAAAGTGATGGATGATGCAGTCGACACTGCTACAACGCACCACTTAAACAGTAATAACATGCGCACTGATGTACAGTTTAGGTTCCACCAGAGCCACTCAACTCCTGACCTCATTGCTCCTCGACTCTGATCTTCCAACTTGTCACCATGAAGCAGCAAACTGACTGAAAACAGTGAGCAGAGAGATGGTGTTATAATGTCAGAAAAATATGGAAATATTCAGCATGTCAGACATCCTCTGTGGACTAAGAAACAGAGAGAAAGAGAGCATGGGAGGAGTAGAGCTTTAAAAAGCGTTCCAAAAGGACAGTCAGAGAAGAGAGAGAGAGAGACAGAGGGAGAGAAAGAGCGAGAGAGCATGGGTGAGTGGAGCTTTGAAAAAACGTGCTAAAAGGACAGTTGCAGACTCGAGATAGAGATACAGACAGAAAGCAAGCACGGCAGGAGCAAAGCAGGGGAAACAGAGAAGTAATGTCAGAGTGACATCACAGTCGACAGAGAGAGAGAGCCGGGTGACTGAAAGCCGCCGGGGTGAGTATATAGGTAAGCCCTTAATTTATCTGAATCTCAATCAATCAATTTTAAAATAAGACTTGATCAGTATCATATAAACTAAAAACTGTAGCAGATTTTATAATCGTTACAATACAGATAGATAAGGTGAGATGGAAGGCATATGGGAGGTTTGACTTTATTAGCCGAGGCGTAGAATATAAAAGGGAGGTTGTTATGATGGAGCTGTATAAAATGCTAGTTAGGCCATAGCTGGAGTATGGTGTACAGTTCTGGTCATCAGACTATAGAAAGGATGTGATTGCACTTGAAAGGATGAAGAGGAGATTCACCATGATGCTGCCTGGGTTGGAGCATTTCAGCAATGAAGCGAGACTGAAAAGGCTAGTATTGTTTTCTCTGGAGCAGAGAAGGCTGACGGGAGATATGATTGAGCTGTACAAAATTATGAGGGGAATGGAAAGGTTGGTTAGGAAGAAACTTTTTTTTTCCCTTCGTGGAGGGGTCAGTAACCAGGGGAAATAGATTTAAGGTAGGGGCAGGACGTTTAGAGGGGATTTGAGGAAACACGTTTTCACCCAGAGGGCGGTTGGAATCTGGAACGCATTGCCTGAAGAGGTGGGAGAGGCAGGAACCCTCGCAGCATTTAAGGAGTATTTACATGAGCATTTGATATGTCATAGCATACAAGGCTATGGGCCGATGTGCTGGACAAGGAATTAGTATAGTTAGGTGCTTGATGGCCGGCACAGAAACGAGGGACCGAATGGCCTGTTGCTGTGCTGTTTTACTCTATAACTCAATGACAGAGTTAGGGAGAGAGACCAGCAGGGAGTGAATTCGCTCAAATTTTGACAGTTTAATAGATAAGCTGCATTAATTATTGTTCGAGTTTATCAGCATTTATAAAGTTTACATCTAGTCATAAGGTTTATCAGAATTGTCAATCTTTATTGGCATTGGCAAGGTCTATTACCAGTAGAAAGGTCTACATATCTGTGTAATCAAGAAAAGTATAACATCAGAACAAGTAAGTAGCCGATGAGTATTTTTGAACAAATGAGTAGCTGGGTTGGGCTTATTTTAACGAGTGAACTGTATTGATTTTTCGTCGGGTTTATCAGAACTGGTAAGGTTTTGTTAATAATTCTGAGGTGTGGTAGTATTAGTAAGGGTTCTTTTTTGGCAGTAACAAAGGGTCACCTATTAAGTACTGGAATGGCAGGGGTGCTTCAACCTCCAGAGTGCACTTCCTGTGTTATGTGGGAGCTCCAAGATACTTCCCGTACGCTGGAGAATCATGTGTGCAGGACGTTTTGTCAATTGCGGCAGCTTGAGCTCTGGGTTTTCGAATGTGAGCAGCAGCTTCCGACACTGCGGTGCATTCATGAGGATGACAGCTATGCGGATAGTACGTATACAGATGTAGTCACTCCACAGCTAAATAGTATGCAGGGAGAGAGGGACTGGGAGACCACCAGGCAGTCAACAATAATCAAGCAGGTAGTGCAGGAGACCCTTGAGTGCATCTCACTCTCCAACATGTATTCAGTTCTGAATACTGTGGAAAGTGGTGCTTCACCTGGGGAGTGAAGGTAGAGCCAAGTCTATTGCACCATGGGTGGCTCAGCTGCACAGGGGGATGTAGGGATGATTGGAAGAGCTATAGTGACAGGTGATTCAATATTCAGGGGAACAGGCAGGCGTTTGTGACCGCAGGCGTGAATCCAGGATGGTGTGTTGCCTCCCTGGTGCCAGGGTAAAGGATGTCAAGAAGTGGCTGTGCAGAGCATCCTGAAGGGGGAGGGTGGACATCCAGCAGTCATGGTCTACATCGGAACCAACGACATAGGTAGAAAGGGGGATGTGGTGTTGCTGTCAGTATTTAGGGAGCTAGGTAAGAAATTAGCAAGCAGGGCGTCAAAAGCAGTAATCTCTGGATTAATCCCAGTGCCTCGCACAAGTGAGTACAGAAATGGAAGGATAAGACAGATGAATGCGTGGCTGGAAAGATGGTGCAGGTTGGAGGGCTTTAGATTCCTGGGACACTGGGAACAGCTCTGGCGGAAATGGGACATGTACAAGCCTGACGGCTTTCACCTGAGTACAGCCGGGACTAAGTTCCTTGCCAGATGTTTCTTTAGTGCTACTGGGGACGGTTTAAATTAGTTTGGCAGGGGGATGGGGACCTGAGGGTAGACTCAGTTGGGACAAAATTAGAAATGAAAATGGAAGGCAGAGTATTAATGGATGAGTCTGGAAGACAGAGGTAACAAATGTTAGAAATAAAGAAATTAGAACAAGAAATGCCGGAACCACTCAACAGGTCTGGCAGCATCTGTGGAAAGAGAAGCAGAGTTTGCCAGTGTTCAAGTCTATTCATTTAGCAGATGAGCTGAGGGCACGGATAGACACGTGGTAGTATGATAACATAGCTATTACAGAGACATGGCTTAACCAGTGACAAAAATGGCAGCTCAACATTCCTGGTTACAGGGTTTTCGACGCGATAAGGAGAGGGATAAGAATGGAGGGGGAGTGGCAATTCTGGTCAGGTAAACTATTACAGCTGTGAGGAGGGATGATATGTTGGAAGGTTCATCGAATGAGGCCATATGCATTGAGCTAAGGAACAGAAAAGGGGCAATCACACTGCTGTGATAGACCACCAAACAGTCAGAGGGGGATAGAAGAGCAGATATGTAGGCAAGTCTCTGAGAAGTGAAAAAACAATAGGGCAGTAATAGTAGGGGATTTTAAATACCCCGATATTAACTGGGATAGTTTTGGTTCGAAAGGAATT
>NC_090391.1:12655732-12732255 GCF_036365525.1 Heterodontus francisci
AAAGATAATGGATGCATCGGTGGTTATCATTCAAAATTCTATAGATTCTGGAAGGGTTCCTGCACACTGCAAATTAGCAAATGTCACCCACATTTTTCAGAAGTGAGCGAGAGAGAAACAGAGAACTACGAACCCGTTAGTTTGATGTCAGTCGTCTTGAAAATGTTAGAATCTATTAAGAAGAATGAGATAACACGACACTTGGAACAAATTATATGATCGGCTGAGTTAACGTGGATTTATGAAACGGAATTCATGTTTAACAGACCTGTTGGAGTTTTTTTTTAGTATCTTCCTTGTAGCATAGAGAAAGGAAAACAGTGGATGTGCTGTATTTGGATTTTAAGATGGCTTTTGATAAGGTCCCGGACAGGAGATTAATAAACAGAATTAGAGAACATGGCATTGGGAGTAGCCTACTGCTATGGATTGAGAACTGGTTAACGGAATGAAAGCAGAGAGTAGGAATAAATAGGTCAGTGCCAGGATGGCAGGCTGTTACTAACAGGGTACCGCAAGGATCAGTGCTTCAGCCACAGCTGTTCACAATCTATATAAATGATTTGGATCCGGGGGCCGAATGGAATATTTCCAAATTTGCTGATCACACAAAACTAGGTGGGAAATTAAGTTGTGAGGAGGATGCAAGGAGACTTTAAGGGGATTTGGACAGGCTTAGTGAATGGGCGACAACATGGCAGTTGGAATATAATGTGAATAAGTGTGGAGTGATCCTTTCTTCTTTGTTTCTTTCTCTTTCTTTCTTTCTTTCGTCTCCTTATCTCGAGACACAATGGATAAGCGCCTGGATGTGGTCAGTGGCTTGTGAAGCTGCGCCTGGAGTGGCTATAGAGTCCAATTCCAGAATGACAGACTTTTCCACAGGTGCTGTGGATAAAATTGGTTGTCGGGGCTGTTGCACAGTTGGCTCTCCCCTTCCGCTTCTGTCTTTTTTTCCTGCCAACAGCTAAGTGTCTTCCACTCGCAACACTTTAGTCCCGCCTTTATGGCTGTCCGCCAGCTCTGGCGATCACTGGCAACTGACTCCCACGACTTGTGCTCAATGTCACAGGACTTCATGTCGCGTTTGGAGACGTCTTTAAAGCGGACACATGGACGGCCGGTGGGTCTGATACCAGTGACGAGTTCGCTGTACAATGTGTCCTTGGGGATCCTGCCATTTTCCATGTGGCTCACCTGGCCAAGCTATCTCAAGCGCTGCTTGCTGAGTAGGGTGTATATGCTGGGGATGTTGGCCGCCTCGAGGACTTCTGCATTGGAGATACGGTCCTGCTGCCTGATGCCAAGGATTCTCTGGAGGCAGTAAAGATGGAATGAATTGAGTCGTCGCTCTTGGCTGACATACGTTGCCCAGGTCTGGCTGCTGTACAGAAAGGTACTGAGGAAACAGGCTTGATGCACTCGGGCATTTGTGTTCCGTGTCAGTCCACCATTTTCCCACACTGTCTTGGCCAGTCTGGACATAGCAGTGGGCGCCTTTCCAATGCGCTTGTTGATTTCTGCATCGAGAGACAGGTTACCGGTGATAGTTGAGCCAAGGTAGGTGAACTTTTTTCAACCAGTTCCAGAGTGTGATCCACTATGGTATAAAAACAGAAAGGCAGAGTATTTATTTAGTGGTGAGAGACTGTGAAGTGTTGATGCCCAAAGTGATCTGGGTGTCCAGGTTCATGAGTCACGAAAAGCTAGTATGCAGATGCAGTAAGCATTTAGGAAGTCAAGTGGTATGCTGGCCTTCATTGCAACGGCATTTGAATGCAGGTTATAAAGATATGTTGCTGCAATTGTAAATTGCCTTGGTGAGACTCACCTGGAGTATTCTATACAGTTGTGGTCTCCTTCTGTTAAGATGTGTATACTTGTCATCGAGGGAGTGCAATAGAGGTTCAGCATATTAACCCTGGATTATCTTATTGGGAGAGATTGCAGAAACTGGGCCTGTATTCCCTAGAGTTTTGAAGAATGAAAGTTGATCTCATTGAAAGTTGCATCATTCTTACAGGGTGTGACAGGGTAGATATGGGTAGGATTTTTGTCCGGCTGGTGAGTCTGGAACCAAGTGACACAGTCTCAGAATAAGGGGTAGGCCATTTAAGACTGAGGTGAGGAGGAATTTCTTTACTAAGATGGTGGTGAATTTGTGGAATTCTGTACCCCATAGGGCTGTGAACGCTCAATCACTGAGCATGTTCAAGACAGAAATCTATAGACTTCTGGATATTAATGTCATTTAGGTTGATGGAGATAGTGGGTAAAAATGGCGTAGAGGTAGATTACCAGCCATGATCAGTTTGAATGGCATTGTTAGAATGGCAGAGAAGGCTCACCAGCCGAATTGCACACTCCTGCTCCTATTTCCTGTAATCCAATGAGTCATCAATGAGAAGTGTGCACATTTCAATACTGAGTTCCATGGTTAAGTGAAATGCACAGCAGCCATTTTAAAATGCGTTTGATCCAATGTTCCATTTTAAGTGATTTATGACCGCAGCTGTGATTTTATGTGATATGCCGATTGGTTCTTTAAATGACAAGCACAGTAGGCTTTTTAGTTATATTTGTGACTGCCATTTTATGTGATATGCTTTGCAACCATTTTAAGTTGCATGCTAGCTACATATATTATGTGATAAGCAACTGCAACCATTTTAAGTGATATCACCTGTCGCCATTTCAACTGACAGGCATAGTGGTTATTTTAAGTTAAATATGGTGAGGTCATTTTAAGTGATATTTTCTGTGGAAGTTTTAATTATATTTAGGTCAATGAAATGACAAGATATGTGCTCTGGCAATTTTCAGAGATGTATCCTGAGTCCAGTTAATGTGATATGCCTACTGGTCATTCAAAATCATATTTTGATATTTGCTGTGGCCATTTTAAGAGATATTTGCGGTGGTCAGCTGAAGTGATATTTGCTGCAGCTAACTTTCGTGGCATGAAGGTAAAGAAAGAAGGAAAGGCTTGCACTTGCATTGCGTTGTTTACAACCACGGGATGTCTCGAAGTGCCTTACATCCATGCAAATGTTTCTGATGTGGAGTCACTGTTGGAATGTGGAAAACAGAGCAGCTAATTGACGCACAGTAAGATATCACACACAGCAGGGTGATCATAAACAGATCATCATCGAGGGCAAAATATTGGCCAGGGCACCGCAGATAAGCCCCTGTTCTCCTTCCAAATAGTACTATTCAATCTTTTAACTCCAGAGAGAGGGCAGAGGGGCTTGGTTTAACGTCTCATCCCCAAAAATGCACCTTCGACAGTGGAGCACTTCATCAGTACTGGCCCTTCGACAGTGCAGCTCTCCCGCAGTACTAAGCATCGAACAGTGCAGCCTTCCACTAATATAGTCCCCTTCACAATGCAGGGCCCCAAAGGTACTGTCCCTCTGACAGTGCAGCATTCCTCCAGTACTGTCTCTGCGGACAGGGCCGAGCTCCTCCAGTAATATCCCACCGACAGTCCAGTACCTCTTCAATACTGAACTTCCCACAGTGCAGTGCTGGCTCTGTACTTACCCTACACCTGTGTAGCACGCCCTTAGTAATTAACCTCTAAAAGGGCATCGCTCCCACATTGCTGCCTCTCGAACAGTGTGTTTTCCCACTCCATTGCACCACTGGTTATGCAGAGATGCCTCAATACTGCCCCTTCAACAGTGAATCGCTCTCTCTGTACTGCCCATCCAACAGTGCAGCACTCCCTCAGTACTGCTCCCTCCAACAGTACAGTAGTCCCTCTGTACTGCTCCCTCCAACAGAAGGTGTCGGCTATTCGGCCCTTCGAACCTGCTCCTCCATCCAATAATATCATGCATGATCTAATCGCGTCCTTGAGTCCACTTTCCTACCTGAAACCCCCACCCGCACTCTCCCCCACACCATAACCGTTGTCTCTCATGTTAATCGATATTTGTCGATCTCAGCCTTGAATATATTCAATGACTCATCTCCACTCCTCGCTCGGGTAGACAATTTCAAATACTAACAACAGTCTGAGAGAGGAAATTCCACTTCACGTCTGACTTAAATGGGAGACCCATTAATATGAAACTGTGCTCCTTAGTTCTAGATTCCACCACGAGAAGAAGTTTCCTCTCAATTACTACCCTGTCAGGTCTCCTCAGAATCCTATACTTCGCAGTAAGATCAACACTCAGTATTCAAACTCGGTTGAGTATGGACACAACTGGTCTAACATTTCGACATAAGAGAAACTTCTCATCCCAGGATTCAATCTAGTGAACCTTCTCTGATCTGCTTCCATTGCAAGTATATCGCTCCTTTAATAAGGTGACTAAAACTGTCGACAATGCTCTAGCTGCCTTCTCGCAAATGGCCCGTACAATTGTCGCAATTCTTCCCTTCTTTTCTACTTCATCCCCTTTGCAAAGAATACCAACAATTCATTTACCATCCGAATTACTTGCTGTATTTGCATGCTGACATTTTCTGATTCCTGTACATCGACACCCAGGTTCCTCATATCACAGCATTCTGCCATGTCCCACCACATAAATAATAGTCCTCTTTTCTGTAATTCCCACCGAAATGGAAACCTCACATCGTACTCCACGTTATACTGCATCTGCCATATTTTCCTCACTCTCTTAACTTATATATTTCCCTTTGCAGACTATGTTTACCCTGATCACAACTTGCTTTCCTACCAATCTTCACCTCCTCAACAGATTTGGCTCCAAGTCTGTATGTCACTTCAGCCAAGGCATTAATATAGATCGTACAACTTTGAGGCTCCAGCACTGATTCCTGTTGTACTCCACTAGTTATAGCTTTCCACCCTGAAAATAACCCATTCATCCCGACTCTCTGCTTCCTGTTATACAGCCAATTCTCTTTTATGCTGATATATCGACTGTAAGGCTGTTTCCAGTGGCGTTCCACAGGGCTCACTAATAGATCTACTACTTTTTGTGCTATATATTTAGGAATAGGACTTAAATGTAGGGGGCATGATCAATAAGATTGGAGGCGATGCCAAAAAAATGGCTGTGTGGTTGATAGTCAACAAAATAGCTGTAGAATGCAGGAAGATGTTAATGGATTAGCCAGGTGGGCAGAAAAGTGGCAAATGGTATTCAACGCAGAGAGGTGTGAGGTGATGAATTTGGGGAGGTCGAGCTAGGCAAAGGAACACACAATTAATGGGAGAATCCTTCCAGGTGTAGAAGAAGTGTGGGACCTTGCAGTGGATGTTCACAGATCCATGAAGATAGCAGGGCAGGTCGCTAATAGAGTTAGGAAGACATAGGGAATACGTTTCCTTTATTAGCCGAGGTGCAGAATAGGAGAGAGGTTATGCTGCAACTATATAAGTCATTGGTTGGGCCACACCGTGAGTACTTTGTGTGGTTCCGGTCACCACATTACAGAAAGGATTTAATTGCGCTATAGAGGGTACAGTGCAAATTTACGATGATGTTGCTAGGTCTGGAAAAAATGTTGATGTGAGGAAATATTGGATAGGCTGGGGCTGTTGAGCTTGGAACAGAGAAGTCTGAGGTGAGGTTAGATTGAAATGTCAGAAGTATTGAGGGGCCAGGATAGAGTGTCTGTGGTGGGACTATTTACCTTCCCAGAGAGGTCAGTGACAAGGGGGCATAGATGTAAAGTGAAATAAAAACAAAAAATGCTGGAAATGCTCAGCAGGTCTGGCAGCATCTGTGGAGAGAGAAGCAGAGTTAACTTTGCATGACGGTGACCCCCTCATCAGAACCTTCATCACTGACCTGAAACATGAGACAGGGAAGGTTGTAGGGGTGAAGGAGGTTACAGAGATCAGGAGGGTTGTAGGGCTGAGGACGTTACAGAGAGAGGGAGAGTTGTAGAGCCTGTAGTAGGTGACAGAGTTAGGGAAGGTTGTCGGGCCTGGAGGATGTGACAGAGATAGGACATGTGATAACGGCCTGGAGGAGGCAGCAGAGATAGGGAGGGCTGTAGGGGGTGGAGGTTATGGAAGGTTGTGGTGCTGGAGGAGGTGACCGAGATAGGGAGGGTTGTAGGGCCCGGAGGAGGTTACAGAGAAAGGGTGTGCTGGCACGGCTGGAGGAAGTTACCGAGATAGGGAGGGTTGTAGGGCCCGGCGGAGGTTACAGAGAAAGGGTGTGCTGGCACGGCTGGAGGAAGTTACAGAGATAGGGAGTGTTGTCGGGGCTGGAGAATGTTAGAGTGATTGGGAGGGTTGTAGGGGCTGAGGAGGATACAGAGATATGGAGGGTTGAAGGGGATGGAAGAGGTTACAGAGATTTAAAGGGTTGTAGGGGCGAGAGGCAGTTGGAGCGATAAGGAGGGCTGTAGGGGCGGGAGAAGGTGAAAGAGCTGGGGAGGGCTGTTGAGCTGGAAGATGCGACAGAGTTAGAACATAGAACATGAAACAGTACAGCAAAGTACAGGCCCTTCGACCCACGATGTTGTGCCGAACGTTTAACCTACTCTAAGATAAAACTATCCACATACCCTTCATATTGCTATCATCCATGTACCTATCCAAGAGTCGCTTAAATGTCCAGAATGTATCTGCTTCTACTACCACCGCTGGCAGCGCATTCCACGCAATCATCACTCTCTGTGCAAAGAACCTACCTCTGACATCTCCCTGAAACCTTCCTCCAATCACCTTAAAATTATTCCCCCTTGGTGATAGCCCTTCCGCCCTGGGAAAAAATCTCTGGCTATCCACTCTATCTATGCCTCTCATCATCTTGTACCCCTCTATCAAGTCACCTCTCATCCTTCTTCGCTCCAGTGAGAAAAGCCCCATCTCCCTCAATCTTTCTTCGTAAGACATGCCCTCCAGTCCAGGCAGCATACTGGTAAATCTCCTCTGCACCCTCTCTAAAGCTTCCACATCCTTCCGATAATGAGGCGACAGAACTGAACACAATATTCCAAATGTGGTCGAACCAGGGCCTTAAAAAGCTGCAGCAGAACCTCGCGGCTCTTAAACTCAATCCCCCTGTTAATGAAAGCCAACACACAATACGCCTTCTTAACAACCCTATCAACTTGGGTGGCAACTTTGAGCGATCTATGGACATGGACCCCAAGATCCCTCTGTTCCTCCACACGAACAAGAATCCTATCTTTAAGCCTGTATTCTGCATTCAAATTTAACCTTCCTAAATGAATCACTTCACACTTTTCCAGGTTGAACTCCATCTGCCACTTTTCAGCCCAGCTCTGCATCCTGTCAATGTCCCGTTGCAACCTACAACAGCCTACCACACGATCCACAAAGCAGCAATCTTCGTGTCATCGGCAAACATGCTAACCCAGCCTTCCACTTCCTCATCCAAGTCATTTACAAAAATCACAAAGAGCAGAGGTCCCAGAACAGATCCCTGTGGAACACCAGTGGTCACCGAGCTCCAGGTTGAATACTTTCCATCTACTACCACCCTCTGACTTCTATGGGCCAGCCAATTTTGTATCCAGACAGCCAACCTTCCCTTTATCCCATGCCTCCTTACTTTTTGAATGAGCCGACCATGGGGAACCTAATCAAACGGCTTGCTAAAATCCATATGCACCACATCCACTGCTCTTCCTTCATCAATGTGTTTTGTCACATTTTCAAAGAATTCAATAAGGCTTGTGAGGCATGACCTGCCCCTCACAAAGCCATGCTGACTGTTTCTAATCAAACCCTGCTTTTCCAAATAATCATAAATCCTGTCTCTCAGAATCCTCTCCAGTAATTTGCCCACTACCGACGTAAGACTGACTGGTCTACAATTCCCAGGGTTATCCCTATTCCCTTTCTTGAACAAGGGAATAACATTTGCCACCCTCCAATCATCTGGTACTCCTCCAGTGGACAGTGAGGACGCAAAGATCATCGCCACAGGCGCGGCAATCTCTTCCCTCGCTTCCCGTAATATCCTTGGGTATATCCCGTCTGGCCCCGGGGACTTATCTGTCCTCATATCATTTAAAATTTACAGCACATCCTCCCTCTTAACCTCAACCTGTTCGAGCATATCAGCCTGTTCCATGCTGTCCTCACAAACGACCAGGTCCCTCTCACGAGTGAATACTGAAGCAAAGTATTCATTTAGGAGCTCGCCTACCTCCTCCGACTCCAGGCACAAGTTCCCTCCACTATCCCTGATCGGCACTACTCTCACTCCGGCCATCCTCTTGTTCCTCACATAAGTGTAGAACGCCTTAGGATTTTCCTTAATCCTACCCGCCAAGGCTTTTTCATGTCCCCTTCTAGCTCTCCTAAGTCCATTCTTCAGTTCCTTCCTGGCTACCTTGCAACCCTCTAGAGCCCTGTCTGATGCTTGCTTCCTCAACCTTAAGTAAGCTTCCTTCATCCTCTTGACTAGCTGTTCCACATCTCTTGTCATCCAAGGTTCCTTCACCCTACCATCCCTTCCTTGCCTCATCGGGACAAACCTATCCAGTAGTCGCAGCAAGTGCTCCCTAAACAACCTCCACATTTCTGTCGTTCATTTCCCTGGAACATCAGTTCCCAATTAATGCTCCCCAGTTCCTGCCTAATAGCATTGTAATTCCCCATCCCCCAATTAAATATTTTCCTTTCCTGTCTGCTCCTGTCCCTCTCCATGACTATAGTAAAGGTCAGGGAGTTGTGATCACTATCACCGAAATGCTCTCCCACCGAGAGATCTGCCACCTGGCCTGGTTGGTTTCCAAGCACCAAGTCCAACATAGCCTCCCCTCTAGTCGACCTATCGACATATTGAGTCAGGAAACCTTCCTTGACACACCTGGCAAAAACTGCTGCATCCAAACTATTTGCATTAAGGAGGTTCCAATCAATATTCGGGAAGTTGAAGTCTCCCATGATAACAACCCTGTTACTTCTGCACCTTTCTAAAATCTGCCTCCCAATCTGTTCCTCCGTGTCTCTGTTGCTATTGGGGTGTCTATAGAAAGCTCCCAACAAAGTGACTGCTCCTTTCCTGTTTCTGACTTCCACCCATAATGACTCAGTAGCCAAACCCTCCTCTACGACCTCCCTTTCTGCAGCTGTGATACTATCCCTGATTAGCAATGCCACTCCCACACCTTTTTTACCTCCCTCCCTATTCCTTTTGAAACATCTAAGCCCCGGAACATCCAACATACATTCCTGCCTCTGTGATATCCACGTCCCGTAATGCCCACAACATCGTAGCTCCAAGTACTGATCCATGCTCTAAGTTCATCACCCTTATTCCTGACACTTCTTGCGTTACAATAGACACACTTCAACCCATCATACTGGCTGCAACTTTGTCGTGTCAATTTTCTAACCTTCCTCACAGACACTCTGCACTCTGTATCTGCCTATTCAACAGCTACCCCATCCACTGATCCGTAGGTCCGGTGCCCATCCCCCTGCTAAACTAGTTTAAACCCTCCCGAAGAGCTCTCGCAAACCTCCCACCTTGGATATTGCTGCCACTCCAGTTCAGATGCAACCCGTCCCTCTTGTACAAGTCCCACCTTCCCCAGAATGTTGCCGGGAATGAGGAGGGTACAGAGATACAGAGGATTTCCGAGCCTGGAGAAGGTGACAGAGATAAGGAATGGTTGAAGGCGCTGGTGGAGTTTTCAGAGATAGCGAAGGTTGTCGGGGCTGGAGCATGGTAGAGAGATCGGGAGGATTGTAGCACCTGAAGGAGATTACAGGGATAGGGAGGTGCGGAGGGGCTGGAGTAGGTGACAGAGCTGGAGAGGTTTATAGGCGCTGGAAGAGGTAACAGAGTTAGGTAGGTCTGTAGGGGCAAACGAGGTTACAGAGACAGGGAGGTTTGGAGGGCCTGTCGGAGGTCACAGAGATAAGGAGGGTTGTAGGGGCTGGAGCAGGTGATTTAGCAAGAGAGGGTTGTAGGGCTAGAGGAGATTACAGAAGTCGGGCGGGTTGTAGAGGCTGGGGAATGTGACTGAGCCAGGGAGGGTTCTAGGGGATGGAGGATGTTACAGGGATGGAGAGAGTTGTCGGGGTGGAGGAGGATAATGAGATAGGGAGGTTTTTAGGGGCTTGAGGAGGTGACAGACATGGGGAGGGTTGTAGGGGCTGGAGGAGATTACAGAGATAGGGAGGGTTGTAGCGGGCGGAGGGGTTTACAGAGATATTCAGGGTTGTTGGGGCTGGAGCAGATTTGACAGATAGGAAGGGATGTAGAGGCTGGTGGAGTTTATAGAGATAGGGATGGTTTTAGGTGCTGTAGAATGTTACAGAGTTGGGGATGGTTTTAGGGGCAGGAGGAGGTTACAGTGTTAGGGAGGATTGTATCTCTGGAGGAGGTGACAGCGGTAGGGAGCGTTGTTGGGCCTGGAGTAGGGGTCAGAGATGGGGAGAGTTGTAGCGGCTGGAGGAGATTACAGAGATAGGGAGGGTTGGAGGGGATGGAGAAGGTTACAGAGCTAGAGAGGGCTGTTGGACTGGAGTTGGTTACAGAGATAAGCGCTGGAGGAAGTTACAGAGATAGGTAGGGTTGTAGGGGCTGGAGGAAGTTACAGAGATCGGGAGGGTTGTAGCCGCTGGAGGAGGTGACAGAGCTATGGAGTGCTGTGGGGCTGGAGCAGGCTGCAGAGATAGGTATGGTTGGAGGGGCTGGAGGATGTGACGTTGCCAGGGATGGTTGTAGGGGCTGTAGGAGGTGACATAGATAGGGAGCATTGTATTGGCTGAGGAGGCTACAGACATAGGAAGGGTTGTAGTTGCTGGAGAGAAAGGGTAAGAAAGGGTTTTGGATTGGGGGAGAGCGAATTTTAGGAAAATAATGCAGGATCTGGCCAAGGTAGACTGGAAAGAGTTCCTTGTCGGGAAATCTACAGAATATCATTGGGCGGTATTCGATAAGGAAATGGGGAGGGTACATACCCAACATGTTCCCTCCAGGATAATAGGTAGGAGCAACAAGCCCAGAGAACCATGGATGACCAGAAACATAGAGGGTATGATGAGAAGGAAAAGAGAGGCTTTTAGCAAATACAAGGAGAGAAAATCAATGAAAGCATTAATGGAGGATAGAAAGTGTAGGATGAAGCTTAAGAAAGCAATTCGGAGAGCAAAGAGGGGATATGAGCAAGCTCTGGCTGGTAGAAGTAGGGAAAATCCCAAGTTATTCTGTCAGTATATCAATGGGAAGAGGATAACCAGTGAAAGAGTAGGACCCATTAGGGACCAAGGGGGATTTCTTTGGGTGGAGCCAGAGGGCATTGGCAGGGTGTTGAACGAATAGTTCACATCTGTCTTCACCCAAGAGAATGAGGATGTCGCTATGGAACTTAAAGAGAGAGACTGTGAGGTTCTTGAGCAAATTGTCATAGGGAGTGACAAGGTATAGGAGGTTTTGGAAGGCTTAAAAGTGGACAAATCTCCAGGTCCGGACGATTTGTGACCCAGGATGCTGTGGGAGGCGAGGGTGAAGATTGCAGGGGCTCTGACCCTAATTTTGAATTCCTCTCTGGCCACGGGGGAGGTGCCAGAGGACTGGAGAACAGCTAATGTGGTCCCACTGTTTAAGAAAGGTTGTAGAGATAAGTCAGGAGAATTACAGACCAGTAAGTCTCACGTCAGTGGTAGGGAAACTATTGGAGAAAATTCTGAAGGAGAGAATCTATCTCCACTTGGAGAGGCAAAATTTGATTAGGAACAGTCAGCATGGCTTTTTCAGAGGGAGGTCATGACTAACAAATTTGATTGAACTTTTTGAGCATGTGACCAGGTGTGTAGATGAGGGTAGTGCAGTTGATGTAGTTTACATGGATTTCAGCAAAGCATTTGACAAGGTCCCACATGGGAGACTTATCAAGAAAGCAAATGCACATGGGATACAAGGTTAGTTCATAAGGTGGATTCAAAATTGCTTTAGCTGGAGGAAACAGAGAGTGATGACAAATGGCTGTTTTCGGGACTCGAAGACAGTGTCCAGTGGCATAGCACAGGGATCTGTGCTGGGTCCCCTATTGTTTGTCATTTCTATAAACGACATCGATGACTATGTGGGGGGTAGGATCAGTATGTTCGTGGATGACACAAAGATTGGCCGAGTGGTTAAGAGTGAGGTGGAGTGTCTTAGGTTACAGGAAGATAGAGACGGGATGGTCAAATGGGCAGAAAAGTGGCAGATGGAATTCAACACTGATAAATGTGAGGTGATACACTTTGGAAGGAGTAATGTGACACAGAAGTATTCAATGAATGGCCAGACACTGGGAAGTTCCGATGAGCAATCGGACATTGGCGTGTTTGTCCATAGATCTCTGAAGGCAGAAGGGAAGGTTAATATGGTGGTGAAAGAAGGCATATGGGACACTTGATTTATCAATCGAGGCATAGATTACAAAAGCAGGGAGGACATGCTGGAGTTGTACAGAACTTTGGTAAGGCCACAGCTGGAGTACTGTGTGCAATTCTGGTCGCCACATTATAGGAAGGATGTGATTGCACTGGAGGGGGTGCAGAGGCGATTCACCAGGATGCTGCCTGGGATGGAACATTTAAGCGATGAAGAGAGGTTGGATAGGCTTGGGTTATTTTCACTGGAGGAGAGAACACTGAGGGGTGCCCTGATCGAGGTGGACAAGATTATGAGGGGTATGGATAGTGTGGATAGGGAGCAGCTGTTCCACTTAGTTGAAGGGTCAGTTACAAGGTGACACAAGTTTAAGGTGAGGGGCAGGTGGTTTAAGGGGGATTTGAGGAAGAACTTTTTTACCCAGAGGATGGTGACGGTCTGGAATGCACTGCCTGGGAGGATGGTCGAGGCGGGATGCCTCACATCCTTTAAAAAGTAACTGGATGAGCACTTGGCATGTCAAAACATTCAAGGCTATTGGCCAAATGCTGGAAAATGGGATTAGGTAGACAGGTCAGGTGTCTTTAATGCATCGGTGCAGACTGGATAGGCCGAAGGGCCTCTTCTGCACTTTATTACTCTGTGATTCTGATTCTGTGATTCTGTGATTTCTTTTTGGATGATGTCACCGAGGAGCAGCATGTTGATGATAATTAGGAGGGGCAAATGACAGTTGCACGAATGGGAAGCAAAGCCATTTCTGGTGGTCTTCTGGGTAAGATCAGATAGATAGGAATAAAACAAGGCACGAATAGTACCACACAGCTGAACGATATTGGAGAGGCATTCGAAGAGGACGTTGTGGTCAAATGCGTCAAAGGCTGCAGACAGGCCAAGAAGGGAGAGGAGGGATATTCTACATTTGTCGAAGTGACATTGGAGGTATTTGTGACTTTGAAATGAGCCGTTTCAGTACTGTGGCAGGGACTGAATACTGATTGGAGGGAAAGTTAGGCATGTAAGTGGCAGACGATAGCAGAATCAAGGACTTTGGAGAGGAAAATGAAGTTGGAGATCGGGCAGCATTTTGCAAGGACAGAGGCTTCAAAGGTTGTTTTTTTGTCTTTTGAGAGAGATATTGACACAGAGTTCCAGGAGAGTGGGGCAGCTACTCAGTGGACTGAACTCTTAACAATCTCAGCTAATATGGGAGCCAGGAAGAGACTCAACCAGCTCCGACTGAGCAGCCGCCATGTTGCGGAGCCAGCTGTCAGCTCCTGTGCTGAGCCCATCCCCACTTCCTCAACATGGGTACGATCTCCCTGCTCAAAACCCTCGCACACATAGATTGAATCGGGGGGTGGGGGAGGGGGAGAGGCGGGGTGTAGGTGAGTGTGAGAGAGAGGGTTGGAAATAACCAGTGGGGGAAATGGAAGGGAGATGGAATCAATTATGTTTCCAAGAGTAAAGCAAGAAATAATATTTAATTAACAAGGTGGGATTTCCAGCCTCTGCAGCATTGAGCATTTGCTGGTCCAAGTTTTGCTTTCTGAGCTGACGCTGAGAATCGAACCTCTGGAGAAAATTCTTTGGCTGCTGTTCCCTCTGCTGTCCTGCAGTTAATTCTCTGACTCTCCACCTGCCCCACCCCTTCCATCCGGTTCATCAAACTTCACTTCTTCTGTGCCATCACACTGCTCTTTGGCATGTATGACTACAAGCCAAACACTCCCCCAAACCCCCTCGCCAAACAAGCCAACTCCCCCTGTCATTCGTGTATTTCTTGTCATCCAGCTGTCCGTCATCTCTTTCTCTCTCGGGGTAAATATGACATTCATTGATGAAATCACTGGGGTTCGCCTCTGCATTCTTAAACACGGGTGAGGTCCCAGAGGACTGGAGAATTGCTAATGTTGTCCCCTTGTTTAAGAAGGGTAGCAGGGATAATCCAGGTAATTATAAACCGGTAAGCCTGACATCAATGGTAGGGAAGCTGCTGGAGAAGATACTGAGGGATAGGATCTATTCCCATTTGGAAGGAAATGGGCTTATCAGTGATAGGCAACATGGTTTTGTACAGGGAAGGTCATGTCTTACCAACTTAATAGAATTCTTTGAGGAAGTGACAAAGTTGATTGATGAGGGAAGGGCTGTAGATGTCATATACATGGACTTCAGTAAGGCGTTTGACAAGGTTCCCCATGGTAGGTTGATGGAGAAAGTGAAGTCGCATGGGGTGCAGGGTGTACTAGCTAGATGGATAAAGAACTGGCTGGGCAACAGGGGACAGAGAGTAGCATTGGAAGGGAGTTTCTCAAAATGGAGACGTGTGACCAGTGGTGTTCCACAGGGATCCGTGCTGGGACCACTGTTGTTTGCGATATACATAAATGATTTGGAGGAAAGTATAGGTGGCCTGATTAGCAAGTTTGCACACGACAATAAGATTGGTGGAGTAGCAGATAGTGAAGGGGACTGTCAGAGAATACAGCAGAATATAGATAGATTGGAGATTTGGGCAGAGAAATGGCAGATGGAGTTCATTCCGGGCAAATGAGAGGTGATGCATTTTGGAAGATCCAATTCAAGAGTGAACTATTCAGTAAATGGAAATGTCCTGGGGAAAATTGATGCACAGAGAGATTTGGGTGTTCAGGTCCATTGTTCCCTGAAGGTGGCAACGCAGGTCAATAGTGTGGTCAAGAAGGCATACAGCATACTTTCCTTCATCGGACGGGGTATTGAGTACAAGAGTTGGCAGTTCATGTTAATGTTGTATAAGACTTTGGTTCGGCCACATTTGGAATACTGCTTGCAGTTCTGGTCGCCACATTACCAAAAGGATGTAGATGCTTTGGAGAGGGTGCAGAGGAGGTTCACCAGGATGTTGCCTGGTATGGAGGGCGCTAGCTATGAAGAGAGGTTGAGTAGATGAGGATTATTTTCATTAGAAAGACGGAGGTTGAGGAGGGACCTGATTGAGGTGTACAAAATCATGGTAGGTATAGACAGGGTGGATAGCAAGAAGCTTTTCCCCAGAGTGGGGGATTCAATTACATGGGGTCACGAGTTCAAAGTGAGAGGGGCAAAGTTTAGGGGGGATATGCTTGGAAAGTTCTTTATGCAGAGGGTAGTGGGTGCCTGGAATGCGTTGCCAGCGGAGGTGGTAGACGCGGGCACGATAGCGTCTTTTAAGATGTATCTGGACAGATACATGAATGGGCAGGAAGCAAAGAGATGCAGACCCTTAGAAAATAGGCGACAGGTTTAGATAGAGGAACTGGATCGGCGCAGGGTTGGAGGACCGAAGGGCCTGTTCCTGTGCTGTAATTTTCTTTGTTCTTTTTTTTTGTTGTAAACCCCAGGATCTCTTCCTGTCGTGTTATAATATACAAAAAATATATATGAAATATAAAAACCACAGAAGTATGAAGTTTCCAGATATGGTAAAGAGTAATATCACAGATTTCCTCCTGCTCTCCATTTCTGGGTCACTGCGATTCGCTCCCTTGCACTGACACCTGAGTCCCTTACGGGCTCGACTGGCCACTAAAACGTGCCTGACCGTCAGAGCATTGAATAACAGAATTAAAGCAATTGGCATCAATGGGGTTAAAACCTTATCAAACCAGTCAAATCCCACCCATCCGGGTTCACTAAAATAGCTTGACTTTATATAAGAGCCCCTTGGTACATTGTCTGTTAACTCTCCAGGTTCATATGCATAATAAAAGGGAATGTTTTTGAAACATAATAGAATGCAGGTTGTTGCTAAAACCACAGCTGCAGTTTTCTCAGTGCAATATTTTGCTTTCAGCTTCTGGGAACAGATGAGCACAAATCGATCAAAAGTGAAAGCAACTCTGAACCAGACAGAATAGTCTGTGGCTGCACAACTCCGGAAAACGATAACACTGCACACAGAAGCGTTGTTTAGGTAAGATGGCGGGAAATAATAATAAGCGACAGGCCACAGTATCACCTCAGTGATAATGAACAGCAGATCCGCTGTTGCCATGGTGACCAGGTAACGGGTGGTGCCGGTGGAGAGAACGCAATTTCCCCAGGACAGGATCACAATCTCCAATAAATTAGCTACAATAGAGAAAAGGAAAAATGGTCCTTGAAATTACTGATCAAACAAGCTCCGAGTCCGACCCAGACAGTAAAGGCCGGATTTTCGAACCAAAAACAAGTGTATTGGGTGTGGGTCAGAGGTTAAGAATCTTAACCAGGGATCTCACCCCGCCTCTAATAGCCCTACATCCAGCTTTAACAGAGGCAGGACTAGGAGAAACCGAGTGCTTTCAGGAGGCACCTCAGCATATTAAATATTTAATTGCAGGCACCAGACTCAAATTTAACGTGATTCACCGGTTATTCTGAATGCCCAGCTTTCCCCATTAGGTCCGGACCCCGACACAAATTCAAATGGGATGCATTGGTCTCCCTGCAGCGTGCCTGTGATTGGATATTCCCCGCAATCGAAAGTACTGCCGTATCGGGGATTTGTCTCCTTTCACCCTGACTGGGATTGGATATTCCCCGCAATCTAAACCTGCAGTGTATCGGGGATTGGTCTCCCTCCAGCCTGTCTGGGATTGGATATTCCCCGCAATCTAAACCTGCAGAGTATCGGGGATTGGTCTCCCTGCAGCGTGCCTGTGATTGGATATTCCCCGCAATCTAAACCTGCAGAGTATCGGGGATTGGTCTCCCTGCAGCGTGCCTGTGATTGGATATTCCCCGCAATCTAAACCTGCAGTGTATCGGGGATTGGTCTCCCTGCAGCGTGCCTGTGATTGGATATTCCCCGCAATCTAAACCTGCAGTGTATCGGGGATTGGTCTCCCTCCAGCCTGTCTGGGATTGGATATTCCCCGCAATCTAAACCTGCAGAGTATCGGGGATTGGTCTCCCTCCAGCCTGTCTGGGATTGGATATTCCCCGCAATCTAAACCTGCAGAGTATCGGGGATTGGTCTCCCTCCAGCCTGTCTGGGATTGGATATTCCCCGCAATCGAAAGTACTGCCGTATCGGGGATTTGTCTCCTTTCACCCTGACTGGGATTGGATATTCCCCGCAATCTAAACCTGCAGTGTATCGGGGATTGGTCTCCCTTTAGTCTTCCAGGTCTGGACATGCCCCACCAATCTGAACCATCAGATTATCGGAGAATGGTCTCCCTCCAGCCTGTCTGGGAGCGGATATTCCCTCCAATCTAAACCACCAGTGTATCGGGGATTGATCTCCCTCCACCCTGTCTGGAATTAGACATTCCCCGCAATCTAAACCACCAGGGTATCGGGGATTGATCTCCCTCCACCCTGTCTGGAATTAGACATTCCCCCCAAACTAAACCACCAGTGTATCGGGGATTGGTCTCCCTCCAGCCTGTCTAGGATTGGATATTCCCTCCAATCTAAACCACCCGATTATCGGAGATTGGATTCTCTCCTCCCTGTCCAGGGTTGGACATTCCCTGCAATCTGAACAAGCAGAATATCGGGGATTTGTCTCCCTCCACCTTATCTGGGACGGGACATTCACCCCAATGTAAACCACCAGATGATCGGGGATATGACCCCCTCCAGACTGTCTGGGATTAGACATTCCCCACAATCTAAACCACCCTGATTATCGGGGATTGTTCTCCGTCCACCCTGTCTGGAATTAGACATTCCCCACAATCTGAACAACGACAGTCTCGAGGATTGGACTCCCTCCACCCTGTCCAGCGTTGGGCAATTCCCACAATCTGATCCACCACAGTATCGGTGATTGGATTCCCTCAACACTGTGTGGAATTGGCCATTCCCTACAATCTGATCCACTGCAGTGTCGGGGTTTGGACTCCTTCCACCCTGCCTGGGATTGGACATTCCCCACTATCACACCGACTGCAGTGTTTGGGATTGGATACCTCCACCCCGTCCACTATTAGAAACCTCAGACAATCAGAATGACCACAGAGTCAGGGATTGGACACACTGCTCCCTATCCACGAGTGGACACCCCCCACAATCATAACCATTGCAGTGTCATGGATTGGACTCCGTCCACCTTGCCGAGGATTGATCACAACCCATAATCTGAACAACCACAGTGCTGGAGATTGGATTCCCTACGCCCAGTCTGAGATTGGACCCTTCCCACAATCTGTCCCACTGCAGTGTTAGTAATTGACACCTTCTACCCTGTCCGGGATTGGACACTCCTGCGCATTCAGAACCATAGCAGTGGCGGGGATTGAACTCCAACCACACTGTCTCGCAACTCCTCCGATGATGAAGAAATCTATATGCAGTGAAACCTGGACAACCTCGAGGATTTGACTGATAAATGGCGTAAATCATTGATGCCACATCGGTACCAGGCAATGGTGGACTCCAAAAAAAGGGAATCTAACCATCTCCCTTGACCTTCGTAGCATTACGTTCGATGAATTACAATTAATAACATGCTGAGTGTTACCATTGACCAGGTACTGAACTGGAGTAACCATATAAATGCTGCGGTTTAAAGAGCAGATCAGAAATTGTGAATTACTGGCCGACTAACCCACCTTCTGACTCCCAAAATTGTGCCCCACCATCCTCAAGGTACAAGTCAGTCGTGTGACGTAAGTCTCACACTTGCCTGGATGGGTGCAGCTCCACACACTCCCAGAAAACTCGACACAATGCAGGACAAACAGATCTTTTGATCGGCACCCCATCTACCGCCTTAAACATTTACTCCCTCCACCACTGATGCACAGTGTCAGCAGTGTGTACAATATACACGATGCAGTGGAACAACTCACCAAACCACTTTCGATAGCATCTTCCAAACTGGAAACTTTACCACCTAGAAGGCCAAAGGCGAAAGATGCATGGGAACACCACAACCTGCAAGTTCCCCTCCAAGTCACAGACCATCCTGACATGGAAATATATGGCGATTCTTTCACCGTTGAAGGATCAAAATCCTGGATCACCCTTCCTTACAGCACAGAGAGTGTATTTGGACCAGATGGCTGCAGCAATTCAAGAAGGCAACTCACTACCACCTTCTCAAGTGCAATTAAGGATGGGCCAAAAATGCTTTCCAGAGATGCCTACACTCTATGAAAGTTGTAAAGAACCTCATTCCACAAAGTTCGCGCTCGGCCACCGCACTCCCCAAGATTTGAAGCATTCCTTATGATAGGACACTCCCGTTCTATTTGGGAATTGTCATCCCTGTGTTTTGGATACCCCTCCCGGGCCTGTGGTTCCCAAACTTCTGGCATCAGACAGGCAGCCGCTCCTTTGCAATGGTTCATCGTTCATACCTACATGATCCTGCGAGCTGCTCCAGACTCCTTCGCACCCAACTGAAAGCAAAGCTCGTCTATTAGGTTGACTTCCGCGCCTGTCAAGTGCAAAGTACGCACTCAGTGCCGCTAAAAGTCCACAGCATGTCAGAAAAGCAGGACTTCCACTTTTGCTGACAGCAATTCCGGTCCCAACTGTAAATTACCCCTCTTAACATCCAGGTCTAAGTACGTGAGCAAAAGAAAAACATTGAGCCTAAGGAAAGTCTGAGTTATTTAAAGAACAAACAGAATGTTGCAAACACTCAGGATCTGTGCAGAGAGAAACAGAGTTAATGTTTAGGCTTTCATCAGAACTGGAAGATGTTCAGCAGTTTTTTCTTTAAGCAATGATAGCCGCACAGACAAGTGAGTTATGGTGGTCGGATAGATAGGGAAAGACTGAGGGGTGACCTAACAGAGGCTTTTAGAACCATTAAGGAGAAGGATCTTGGAAATGAGGAAAAGTTGTTTCCACTTCTGAGGGAGACACGAATATCGGATATTCACTAATAAATCAAAGAAGGAATTTAGGAGGGACTTCTATGTTAAGGGGATGTTGCAAATACGTAGCTGTTACCACGTGGAGTTGAGGTGAATAGAATTTAAGGGAAAGCCGTATAAGTGGTGGAGATGAATAGTTGGGTTCATTGATAGCGATTTGAAATAGATTCTTTTTTTAAAAGGAATTTATGTTTAAGTCGAATAAATGTTGAACCAATTTTTTTCAGAAGCCATCAAGAGGATTGAAGGAGCCGGATTGGCAACAACGTTGCTTGTCGTCACATGGCTTGGGTTAGGCTTGGAGCAAAAACCCATCAAACAGGGGCTGACATGGAACAAGGGCTCTTTTGACAGGACCGGGCCAGTATTAACAGATAACATCTGGAATGGGCAGAAAATTAACACGCTTCATAGTTGTTTGTCTGTGTGTGCGGTTTTACCTTTTGAAGGAGATCGAGTCAAGCACTGCTGATGTGTCAAAAAAGGACAGATGACCACAACCCAGCTCGCCTGCCATAAATTCCATAAAAAAAACATGTGAACTCCATTGTGTCGATTCACCTTGTTTGCTGCATTTGAAAAAAGCCTGCTAAAAATAATTCTCAATGCTGCTTAAAGAGAGCTGTCCCGGGGGAATCTCGGTGGCTTGTCTGTGTGTGATTAAATGTTGGACTGTGTGCCAGTTTTGTGCGGCATGTGTCCTCTTTTTGTTTTTCAGGAGTGGGCAAGTGATCGGCCCGGTTGTGTTTTGTGTCTGTAATAAAGCTCTGATCTAAAAATCCTATTTAATTTTTTTTTCAACCAACGGAATGTGCATGTGTGAGTGCGAAGGGAATAACGTAAAATGGGACTTTAAGATTTGGGAAAGGTGGAAATTGGACTTTTTGAAAATTTAATGTTGGATTTTTAAAAAATCTACATGATATTGCTTTACTTTATTACTAGTTAAAACTTGTTTTATAATAATCGTTTAATTTTGTTGTTCAGTAAAGAAACATGTTAGTGCATTCTATTCAAGGGACAAATAGTGCATCTGATTAACTGCTTCAGGAAGTAGGAGAATTTTTAAAATATATTGTGACCTGGAGGGAAGTGGGACTGAATTAACAGTGTACTCCTCCCGCCTTGGTCGTGACTAAATCGACGTCAAAAAGACAATGTCGCAGTGGAAAAGGACACCTTCGTCTATTATTCGCTGTTAATAATTTTGAACACGATGTCCGCCACAGTTGCAGAGAGACACTGGTATATACTGATCATAACCTGACAACCATTACAGAAAGCATGAAACATCAGAATGCCAGACTATTCCAATGGGGTTTACTGTTACAACCTTATCACTTAAGGATTATCCACATTGTGGACAAAATAATGTAATTGCAGATGCTTTATCGAGAATCTAACTTTGTTTAAGTTATTTGAATGAAAGGAATGAATGAGAACGAGTATGAAAATGTTTTTTTTTCATTTACCCCACACTTAACAATGAAATACATTTAAAATGGTGCTTCCTCCTCCAAGGTTTGAGGTGTTATGGAAGTGATTCTGTTTTGTTACAATATTTTTAAACGAATTTAGGGTTAAGCTGAATAAATGTTTGAACACTTTTTTTTTAAAGGGAGCCATCAAGGGGACTGAGTGAGTTTGATTGGCAACAACGTTTTTACATGACTCGGATTATGCATACAGCAGAAACCCTGCTAACAGGGGCAGAAAAATGACAAGCGCTCCGTTGGTTGGTCAAGATTTTTAGTAACAGAGAACACCTGGGATGGGAAACAAAACTGAGAAGCTTTCTGTTTGTGTGTCAGTGAGTGTGTGTTAGCTTCTGAATGGAGATAATGTCGAGTGCTACTGATGTTTCAAAAACTGACAGAAGACATCAACCCAGGTTGCTTCGTAAAAATTCTGTAAAGGACCCTGTGAAGTCCACAGTGTCGATTCATCTTATTAACTGTATTTAAAAAAAAGTCTGATAAAAATTATATTATCAATGCCGCCTGAAGAGAACTGTCCCACGGGGATCTCAGTGACCTGTCTGCATGTTCTCGGTGGTTGGACAATGTGACAATATTGTGCAGCCTGTCTCATCTGTTTTTCTTCACGGGTGAGCAAGTGAGCGGCCCGGGTTTTGTTTGTCCCTTGTTTTGTCTGTAATAGAGCGCTGATCTAAAACATGTTTTCTTTTAATTTCGGTTAACCGGTCTATATGTGTTTGTGAGTGTGAAGAGACTATGGTAAAAAGGGCATTACAAATTGGTTACGGTAGAAAGGGGCTTTGAAAAAAAAATGTTGTACTTTTTTTAAAAACGATCTGTATAATATTGTTTTACTTCATTACTGTTTAAACTTTGTTTCATAATGAAGTTTGAACTTTGCTGTTCAGTAATCTGGTTAGTGTGCTCTATTCTCCAGAAGCGTAGGGCGGCACAGTGGCGCAGTGGTTAGCACCGCAGCCTCACAACTCCAGGCACCCGGGTTCGATTCCGGGTTCTCCCTGTGTCTGCGTGGGTTTCCTCCCACAAGCCAAAAGACTTGCAGGTTGATAGGTAAGTTGGCCATTATAAATTGTCACTAGTATAGGTAGGTGGTAGGGAAATATAGGGACAGGTGGGGATTTTTGGTAGGAACGTAGGATTAGTATAAATGGGTGGCCGATGTTCGGCACAGACTTGGTGGGCCGAAGGGCCTGTTTCAGTGCTGTATATCTAATCTAATCTAATAATGTATCCCATTGCCTGTTTCAGTAAGTGGGAGACATTTTCAAAAAATATGCTGCGACCTGTGGAGAAGAGGGAATGAATTAACAGTGCACTCTCTGCCTTGGTCGTACTAATTGATCTAGATGGTCAAGCATGCGGAGAGGTTCTTGCCGAGCATAGAGACAGATGTAAAAAATATTGCACTGAATGACCAGTTACTGTCCTGTAACTTCTATAACATTCTCTGGAATGTGATTATGAATCAGAGTCAGCAGTTATTTCATAACATTGTAGATATTGTTGTATTTTATGGACTGAAGCAGTGCACTATTTATTTTACTACTAACTGTGTACTGATATGATTATTTAATGCCCTGGAAAAAATTCTGCATTATGAAAAGACGCTAGGTATGTTCCTCAGTTGCACACAGCTCTTTTCTCGCAGTGACATACCTTCCTCAGCTAAGGGCAGAAATCGCTGCAGCGACATGTGCAGAGTCTCTGAGGTACAGATAAGAAATCGATCACCAAACGTTAATCAGTTACAGAAGTGGAATACTCAGGAATCACAGCCCACCATTCAACCTGCATAAAAGCAAGAGAATAAAACTGAGCATTTATGACCCAGCAATTCTGTGGACCGTGATCGGTGAAATAGATTAATTAACACCAAAATAACTAAAGTTATTCCAGTAACTATACTTGGAACAAGAATAAGTCATTATACAGAGGATCTGAATACTGTAACAGTGGTATCCTGCAGCTTACCTGTCAGTAAGCAGCGGATATCCGTTTCAGTTAGTGCAGTTCAATAAGAAACAGAACAAGATCAATGCAGTTCATTTATCAACTTATAACCAAACAACTTCAAGCAACAGCAAAAATCTTCAACTTTGCAATCGACTGTATTCTTAAATCATGAAGGCAGCTGCACGGAGTAGAGACAGCAGTCACCTAAAACAAAGATTTAAAGTAGTACCAGCTTGTTCCACTCAGGTTATTTTCCCATAGACAGTACAGTTCCACAGATACCAAAACTCCTAGTAATACATGATTACTGGGATTAGGTGTTCCTCTCCGTTTATTAACCCACAGTCAGTACAATTCTACACTGACTGATACTCCAAGTAATACATCACCACTGGGAACAGGTGTTCCACTCTGGTTAGTAATCCATACTCAGTCCCATTCTGCAGTGACAGATACTCCCAGTCGCACATGGTCACTGGGATCAGGTGTTCCACTTCGGTTAGTGACTCATGGTTGTTATGATTTTACACTGATTGATATTCCTACTAACACGTTCACACAGAGTGTTGCCTTCACTGAGGTCTTGTTCATGATATTCCAATAAACCCGTTAATTCAGAGAGCCTGTGAGTTACAAACACATGTTTTTGTTTTGATTCAGCAATGAAATAAAATCACAGAGATAATTAAGTACATTTGACTGAATGAAATGAGGCCACATATCACTTGTCTTTGTAATGTTGACTACTAGGTCAGCATGTGTTATTATCAGTCACAGATTAAAAGCAGAAACCAGCTCACCATACATTTGTATAATTTGAATGGCTAAATTAACTTACAGGAACACCAATGATGGCAATCATCAGGTAATAGATTTTCTCGATACTGTTTAATGTTTCATACATTTTCTTTGTGAAGTGATCAGTTCTTTAGTGCTGCTCCTAATCTGTCTGCATTAAACGCGAAGGCGATACATTCTCAGAGCCTGTAACTTATACCCTGCGGGATCTCCACTGGGATATTGAGGTTGCCACATCATTCAAACTGTTTGTTAATGGCAAAAATTATGACATCGAGTTCATTCCGTGTTTTGCTACAGAATTAGAAGAAGAACATGAAAGCGCAGTACAGACCCTTCGGCCCTCGATGTTGCGCCGACCTGTGAAACCATCTGACCTACACTATTCCATTTTCATCCATATGTCTATCCAATGACCACTTAAATGCCCTTAAAGTTGACGAGTCTACGACTGTTGCAGGTAGGGCGTTCCACGCCCCTACTACTCTCTGAATAAAGAAACTCCCTCTAACATCTGTCCTAAATCCATCACCCCTCAACTTAAAGCTATGTCCCCTCGTGTTTGCCATCACCATCCGAGGAAAAAGACTCTCACTATCCACCCTATCTAACCCTCTGATTATCTTATATGTCTCTATTAAGTCACCTCTCCTCCTCCTTCTCTCCAACGAAAACAACCTCAAGTCCCTCAGCCTTTCCTTGTAAGACCTTCCCTCCATACCAGGCAACATCCTAATAAATCTCCTCTGCACCATTTCCAAAGCTTCCACATCCTTCCCATAATGCGGTGACCAGAACTGCACGCAATACTCCAGGTGCGGTCTCACCAGAGTTTTGTACAGCTGCAGCATGACCTCGTGGCTCCGAAACTCGATCCCCCTACTAATAAAAACTCACACACCATATGCCTTCTTCACAGCCCTATTAACCTGGGTAGCAACTTTCAGGGATTTATGTACCTGGACGCCAAGATCTCTCTGCTCATCTACACTACCAAGAATCTTCCCATTAGCCCAGTACTCTGCATTGCTGTTACTCCTTCCAAAGTGAATCACCTCACACTTTTCCGCATTAAACTCCATTTGCCATCTCTCAGCCCAGCTCTGCAGCCTATCTATGTCCCTGTGTACCCTACAACATCCTTTGGCAGTATCCAAAACTACACCGACATTCGTGGCATGCGCAAATTTACTAACCCACCCTTCTACGCCCTCTTCCAGGTCATTTAAAGAAACAAAGTGATTGATGACAACGCTACGTCATCAGAATGAGCCGCAGTGCGCACATGCGCACACTGTCTCGGGCCAGCTGCGCATGCGCCTCGGTCCGGATTGCCAGGACCAGTGTGCGCATGCGCAGACGACGTCATCGCGTAACGTCATCCTCGGGGAACACGCCAGGTTGGCATTTGCGCATGCGCAGCTGTTCCTGGCAATCCGGACGCAGCGCATGCGCAGATGGCCCGAGACCGTGTGCGCATGTGCTTCAATCCTCCGAAAGCTTCGGCGCGACTTTTTGAAAATGGAAGGAGGAGAGGTATAGTCGGGCATTTTATCTCAATTATTCAGTCATTTTGGAAATTTGCTTCATTCTTATTAGACAGAGGAGATTGTTCCAAGGTAAGTTGTTCTGAAAATACATTTCAAGGGAAGGGGGGAAAGGAGGAGGGGGGAAGGGAGTAGGGGGGAAGGGAGGGGGGAAGGGAAGGGAGGGGGAAGGGGATAGGGAAGGGAGGGGGGAAGGGGAAGGGAAGGGAGGGGGTAGGGGATAGGGAAGGGAGGGGAAGGGGAAGGAAGGGAGGGGAAGGGGGAAGGGAAGGGAGGGGGAAGGGGGAAGGGACGGGAAAAGTGGAAGGGGGAAGAGAAGTGAGGGGGGCAGGGGGAAGGGAAGGGAAGGGAGGGGGAAGGGGAGGGAGGGGGAAGGGAAGGGGGAAGGGGAAGGGAAGTGAGGGGGATAAGGGGGAAGCGAAGGGATGGGGAAGGGGGAAGGGAAGGGAGGGGGGATGGGAGGGAGGAAGGGAGGGAGGAACGGGGGGAAGGGAGGGAAGAACGGGGGTAAGGGAGGGAGGAACGGGGGGTGAAGGGAGGGAGGGACGGGGGGAAGGGAGAGAGGAACGGGGGAGGGAAGGAGGAACGGGGGGAAGGGAAGGAGGAACGGGGGGGAAGGGAGGGAGGAACGGGGGAAGGGAGGGAGGAACGGTGGTGGAAGGGAGGGAGGAACGGGGGGAGGGAGGGAGGAACGGGGGGAAGTGAGGGAGGAACGGGGGGAAGGGATGGAGGAACGGAGGGGTGAAGGGAGGGAGGAACGGTGGGGAAGGGAGGGAGGAACGGGGGGTAGAAGGGAGGGAGGAACGGGGGTGGAAGGGAGGGAGGAACGGGGAGGAAGGGAGGGAGGAACGGGGGGAAGGGAGGGAAGAATGGGGAAGGGAGGGAGGAACGGGGGGGAAGGGAGAGAGGAACGGGGGGAAGGGAGGTCGGAGGAGGGGGGAAAGGAGGGAAGGGAGGGAGGGAAGGAAGGGAGGTCGGGAGGGAGCAGCGGAGCGGAAGGGGAGTGCCTTTTTCTGTGCATGCGCCATAAACACAAGGACTGGCTGATGAGATGGAGCCAATTAATTTGCCCAACAATTGCCCGGAAGCACCTTCGGGTGGAGGTGGCCACGCGCTGAACATCAGTCGCGTGCCACAATCCATGTATCCTGAGCGTTTCACCCCCTGGCCTAATGATCTGATGGACCATACATACGCCTGCCTGTTCAAAGCTCCACTTCCCCACCTGCGGTACCCTCTCCTTGCTGTTCAGTTACACAGTCACCTGTTCCTGCACCCATCCAAGCAGTGCACGTGGACACACAGCCACATGTTTCCCCATCCGCCCTTGAAACAACCATGCAGAGCCTTGTGAGACTCCGCAATTGCCAGCTGCTGCCTGTCAAGCAGAGAAGGCGTCCAAAGGGATCAAGCACTTGGGGAACATGCAGCAAGAAGAGACTGAGCACCATAAGAAACAAGCATGCCGTGTCCAGTGGTAGCACAAATGTGAATGCTCTTGCTGCGTACACAACTGGTGAGGTGGGAGTGCAGCCACACCATTCTCCATCCTCAGTGTTGCTTTAAGGCAAAGGTAGATCAGAGTGAAAGAAATGGAAGATGATGCTGACAGTAGTCGGCAGGATTAAATGGGAATGGATGGGAAGACGCACGAGTAGCATAACCACTAGCAGGGAACAGCTGGGCTAAATGGCCTGCTTTATGTTCATAGTCCAAAAGAAATGTGCTTCTTTTTCCAGCACCCACACATCATTCATGTTTTACCTGAGAGCAGCATTGAACCATCACGAGATAGGGGCAGTGACATCATCCTGACTCCCACAGCTGAGGTGGGTACAAAGTGATTCATTGGCCTATACTGCAGAGCATAAAGCATGCGCAACAGTAACTTCATTGGAGGGAGCGAAGCTCTGACACTGATGTTCTTTCATTATTTCGTTTGGTGTAAAATGTGCCCTTGAGAAAACAATCCTTGACACTTAAGGACGGCATTCCAGCAAAGGAGGCAGTACAGGAGATGACGCAAGGATGTGATGATTCCTGCATCTGAGGTGGGTAATAAGTGCTTCATTGGCGACGTTATCAATTGGTGCCTTCACTGCAGAACTTAAAAAGGTGTGCGCAACAGTAATTTCAGTGGATTGAGGGAGGCAAGCTCTGACTCTGATTTGCTTTTCTTCTTTTCATGTAAAACATGCCGTCGAGAAGACAATCCTCGAGACGTACGGTCAGCATTCAAGCAACGAAGGCAACTGGATCATGCTGCAGAGCTCATCACGATGTGGAAAGGAACATTGCATTTATGGATGAATTGGGAATGCATATTGGGATGCGCTTGGCGAACATTCACCAAGAATAGACTGAGCTCAGACTCTTGTGACTTTGCCTTCTTCACATGAACAATACAGTAGTGGAATAGAGAGCCAAGCGTTCATTCACCACAAGGCTCTCCAGGAACATTCTCTTTAGCTGTGCATAGCAGAGACTCGGCCTGTCTGTCTAACGGGAATGCTGGACACAACACTCATGTATCCATGCACAGCAGTTCCTCGGATACTTAATGAACTTAATAAAAGTTTTCAACAATTGAACCCAGAATTGTTGAGGTTTTGTTTTGCATGCTATTTCCCCGACTTTGCAACTGCATTTCATATATTCACCTATGGTGGAGGTAGGGGGGTAAAGGAGGGGTGGAGGTAGGGGGTAAAGGAGGGGTGGAGGTAGGGGGTAAAGGAGGGGTGGAGGTAGGGGGTAAAGGAGGGGTGGAGGTTGGGGGTAAAGGAGGGGTGGAGGTAGGGGGGTAAAGGAGGGGTGGAGGTAGGGGGTAAAGGAGGGGTGGATGTAGGGGGTTAAAGGAGAGGTGGAGATAGGGGGTAAAGGAGGGGTGGAGGTAGGGGGTAAAGGAGGGGTGTGTGAAGAGGGGAGGGGTGGGTGAAGAGGGGGAGGGGTGGGGAGAGGGAGCATGCAAAATGCAGGGACCAGACAGTTGCAATGCCTGAAGTACTGTGGAGAAGTAGAGAAAGCAACTGGGTAGGGGAGAAAGCAACTGGATTGGGCATCCGCAGCTGGAGGGAACGGCTGAATGGAGAGGGCCGGAAGCGAGAGGCCGTAGAGATCCGCGGGGAGCGAGCGTGGGAAGACCTTGGTGTCACCGGGTCCAGGGACTGGCCAGCAAGTCTTTTGCTGTTGTGTTTATGGCGCATGCACAGAAAAAGACACTCCTCTTCCATTCCGCTGCTCCCCCACCCACTCTCTCCCCTTCTCCCCCCTCCCTCTTTCTCCCCTCCCTATCCCTATCCCTCTTTCTCCCCCTCTCCCTCTCCCTCTTTGTCCCCTCTCCCTCTTTCTCCCCCTCTCCCTCTTTCTCCCCCTCTCCCTCTTTCTCCCCCTCCCTCTCCCTCTCCCTCTTTCTCCCCCTCTCCCTCTCCCTCTTTCTCCCCTCTCCCTCTTTCTCCCCCCTCCCTCTCCCTCTTTCTCCCCCTCCCTCTCCCTCTTTCTCCCCCCTCCATCTCCCTCTTTCTTCCCCTCTCCTCTCCTTCTTCCTCCCCCTCTCCCTCTTTCTACCCCCTCCCTCTCTCTTGTTTCTCCCCTCCCTCTCCCTCTTTCTCCCCCTCCATCTCCCTCTTTCTCCCCCTCTGCCTCTTTCTCCCCCCTCCCTCTCCCTCTTTCTCGACCTCTCTCCCTCTTTCTCCCCCTCTCTCGTTCTCCACCCTCTCCCTCTTTCTCCCCCCCTCCCTCCCTCTTTCTCCCCCTCCCTCTCGCTCTCCCTCTTTCTAACCCCTCCCTCTCCCTCTTTCTCCCCCTCCTCTCCCTCTTTCTCCCCCTCCCTCTCCCTCTTTCTCCCCCCTCCCTCTCCTTCTTTGTCCCCCTCCCTCTCCCTCTTTCTCCCCCCTCCCTCTCCCTCTCCCTCTTTCTCCCCCCTCCCTCTCACTCTTCTGACCCCTCCCTCTCCCTCCTTCGCCCCCCTCCCTCTCCCTCTTTCTCCCCCCTCTCCCTCTTTCTCCCCTCCCCTCTCCCTCTTTCTCCCCCTCTCCTCTTTCTCTCCCCTCTCCCACTTTCTCCCCCCCTCTTGACCCACCCCTCCCTCTTTCTCCCCCTCCCTCTCGCTCTTTCTCTCCCCTCCCTCTCCTCTTTCTCCCCCTCCCTCTCCCTCTTTCTCCCCCCTCCCTCTCCCTCTTTGTCCCCTCCTCTCCCTCTTTCTCCCCCTCCCTCTCCCTCTCCCTCTTTCTCCCCCCCTCCCTCTCACTCTTTCTGCCCCTCCCTCTCGCTCTTTCTCTCCCCTCCCTCTCCCTCTTTCTCCCCCTCCTTCTCCCAATTTCCCCACCCTCCCTCTTTCTCCCCCCTCCCTGCCCCCCTCTCCCTCCCCCTCCCTCTCCCTCTTTCTCCCCCTCACCCCTCCCTCTCCCTCTTTCTCACCCCTCCCTCTTTCTCCCCCTCCCTCTTTCTCCCCCCTCTGCCTCTTTCTCCCACCCCTCTCCCTCTTTCTCCCCCCTCCCTCTTTCTCCCCCCTGGCACGCTACCGCTGGTCTCCCGCGCTGCTCTCCCGGCCCGCTCCATTCTCTCACTCCGGCCGTTGTATTCTGCCACGTGTTTGTTAGGTTTCATCTGTGATTTTTGAGCAGCGCCATCTTTAGTCCTGGCAGCTGCTACAGTCGCACGTAGTGACGTTTTCGAGGCACATGCTGCATCTGCGCATGTGCCAAAACAGCGCCACCTACCGATCGCGTTGTCAACAATTGCGGTCTCAAAGAAATGAGAAACAGCAGTGGCCCCAAAACAGATCCTTGCGGTACACCACCAGTAACTAAGCTCCAGGATGAACATTTGCCATCAACCACCACCCTCTGTCTTCTTTCAGCTAGCCAATTTCTGATCCAAAGCTCTAAATCACCTTCAACCCATACTTCTGTATTTTCTGCAATAGCCTACCGTGGAGAACCTTATCAAACGCCTTACTGAAATCCCTATACACCACATCCACTGCTTTACCCTCATCAACCTGTTTGGTCACCTTCTCGAAAAACTCAAGAAGGTTTGTGAGGCACGACCTACCCTTCACAAAACCGTGCTGACTATCGCTAATGAACTTATTCTTTTCAAGATGATTATAAATCCTGTCTCTTATAACCTTTTCCAACATTTTACCCACAACCGAAGTAAGGCTCACAGGTCTATAATTACCAGGGCTGTCTCTACTCCCCTTCTTGAACAAGGGGACAACATTTGCTATCCTCCAGTCTTCCGGCACTATTCCTGTCGACAATGACGACATAAAGGTCAAGGACAAAGGCTCTGCAATCTCCTCCCTGGCTTCCAGAGAATGCTAGGATAAATCCCATCTGGCCCAGGGGACGTATCTATTTTCACACTTTCGAAATTGCTAACACCTTCTCCTTGTGAACCTCAATACCATCTAGCCTAGTCGTCTGAATCTCACTATTCTCATCGACAACATTTTCTTTCTCTACTGTAAATACTGACGAAAAATATTCATTTAACACTTCCCCTATCTCCTCTGATTCCACACACAACTTCCCACTACTATCCTTGATTGGACCTAATCTAACTCTAGTCATTCTTTATTCCTGATAATCCTGTAGAAAGCCTTAGGGTTTTCCTTGATCCTATCCGCCAATGACTTCTCGTGTCCTCTCCTTGCTCTTCTTAGCTCTCCCTTTAGATCCTTCCTGGCTAGCGTATAACTCTCAAGCGCCCTAACTGAGCCTTCACGTCTCATCCTAACATCAGCCTTCTTCTTCCTCTTGACAAGCGCTTCAACTTCTTTAGTAAACCACAGCTCCCCTCGACAACTTCCTCCTGCCTGACAGGTACATACTTATCAAGGACACGCAGTAGCTGCTCCTTGAATAAGCTCCACTTTTCGATTGTGCCCATCCCCTGAAGTTTCCTTCCCCTTCCTACATCCTCCTAGTATATTTGGTTCTTCGACTTAATTGAAAACCTCCATAGATTGGACAACGCATTTCACATGGATTAAACTAATGAAAGTTAGAATCTGCATGTTACCAGCAATGAGGTTGTTCGTTCAAATACCATCAGTCATATCATTAGATTCCATGTAGTTTCAGTGGTGTCCTTCACTCGGTTGTGAGCATTCAGTAAGGAAATGCCAAATGTTGAGCGCCTTGCTCAGGGCTGCTCCACTGCACTATGGGATGTGGCTGTCCCCTTTAACTGTGGACATTCAGTTAAGAGATTAAAGTATTTTTGTGACGATGCATTAGTGAATTCCACTAATACAGAATCTGCAACCAAATCAACACCACAAGCGATACTACATCTCAATCAAATAGAACACATCAAACTAATAAAATCCTTTAAAAAAAATTGCTCACCTCAAGTGATGCATTACTTCCAACTCATACCTGCCTTCTATACAAAATAACCATCCAACCGAGAGAGATATTCAAATTGATGAAGAATTTGTTATAAATACAACAACTGAAATAATCAGTCACCTCGAACAAAAACAGTCCTCAAACTAATAATTCACCTTGAATTAGTCAGCATCTCACATAATGCAAACTTATGTACCACGTGGAACTAATGCATTACTTTCAATGAATAATGTATCTCAAAGATACAGCTCAAACAAGCACTATAACTCAAAGTAATGCATCACCTCAAACAATGCAGTACACAAAATATTAAAAAGGACAGAATTACAGAGTCATTGAAATTTATGGTGCTGAAAGAAGATATTCGGCACACGGTGCATGTGCCAACCAAAAAAAGGAACTATTTAACCTCATACATTTTTTCAGCGCTTGGATTGTAGTCCTGTAGGCTCCAGCCCTTCAAGTGCATCACAACTTTATTTTCAAATGCAATGCAGGTGTCGACAGCTACTCGCATCTCAGCCAATGATTTCTATAACCCCTCCACCGTAATCTTCCCTCTAATCCTACTGCCAATTCCTTTCAAACAATTCCTAATATTACTGGCCTCTTTGTTATGGGTAATAGGCGTGTCCTCTCTATTCCATTTAATGGCCTCATAATTGTCTACAGCTGGATTAAATCTCCCCTCATCCTCCTTTGTTACAAAGAGAACAGTCCTGTCTATCCGATCTTTCTTCATTGCTAAAATTCGCCAGTCCCTGCAACATCCTCTGTAAATCTCCTCTGTACCCTCTCTGTTTCGACCACAAGCATCATGTAATGCGGTGCTAAGAACTGCACACAGTTCTCTGGTTCTGGTCTATACTGTATGCGCAGATTGGTCATAACTGGAATGCATCACAAACAGAGTGTAAAGATTGGGAATTCTTTTGCGTGGAAAGTCAGTGCTGTGGAAAATCTTGTTTGCCTTCAACAATGTAGTGGTTCATGTTGCGGTGAAGGTTTAATTTAATCTACCTATAAATTAAACTAGATGAAATAATTCGTTTAAAAATAATGTGTTGTCATTTTCTTTGTTCCCCTTAATATTATGTACTGGCCTTAAGGCACAAGCAGTGAGATAAAAAAAAAGCCTTGCAATTCCGTAGTGCATTCCACATCACAGTGGTCATCTCAAAGGACTTTACAGCCAATGGAATACTTTTTGAAGTGCAGCCACAGGTGGATAATACAACTACGAACCAGGCAGAATACAGAAGGTTAAGAGTGAAAGTGAAAAAAAACAAGTAAGAGAAGCAAGAGTTTTTAAAGAGAGTGACAGCAAATATAAAAGGGAATTCAAAAGTCTTCTTTAGATCATAATATTAAAACGGTGGTAAAAGTTGGAGTCGGACCGATTATGGACCAAAAAGGGGATTTATGCATGGATGCAGGGTGCATGGCTGAAGTGTTAAATGAAAAATTTACATCTGTCCTTACAAACGAAGAAGATGTTGCGCAGTTCATGATGAGGGAGGACGTAATTCAGACATTTGAAGGGATTAAAATTGATAAGGATGATGTATTAGATAGGCTAGCTGTATTTAAATTTAATAAGACACCAGGACGTGATAAGATGCATCCAAGGATACTGAAGGAAGTAGAGTGGAAGTTCAGGAGGCACTGACCACAATTTGCCAGTCTTTCGTTGCATCAGGGGTTGTGCCAGAGGACTGGAGAATAGTCAATGTTACACACATGTTTAAAAAAGTGTGTTAAAATAATCCCAACAACAGCAAGCCAGTCAGTGTAACTTCGATGGTGCAGAAGCTTCTAGAAACAGTATTCGGGAGAAAATTAGCGGTATTTTGTGCAAATGTGGTTCAGCCAGCAGGATATGTGAAGGAAACTCGTTTTGTAACAGCCAGCTGTATTTTTCTTTTGGAGGCGGTAACGAAGATGGATTATAAGGTTGATGCTGCTGATGTGGTGTACCTGCACTTCAAAAAAAAAACATTTGATACAATGCCGCACAAGAGACTGGTGAGCAAAGTTGTAACTCATGGAATAAAATGGACAGTAATGATATTTGATGCAAAATTGGCTGAGCGACAGGAAACAGAGAGTAAAGATTACTTTTTTTTTGTACTGGAGTAATGTTTGTAGTGCAGTTCTATAAAGGTTGGTGTCTGGAGCCCTGCTGTTCCTGAAATGTATTAATCACCTGGAATTGAGCATATCGGGTACAATTTCAATATTGGCAATATAAAATAAAGGGTTCAGTTCTCAAGGGGGTGCAAGAACAGGGAGACCTAGTTGTGTATGTGTATAAATCATGGAAAGTGGCATGTTAGGTTGAGAGAGTGGATAATCGAGCATACCGTATCCTCGGCTTCCTTAACAGGGGCAAAGAGTACAAAAGCAAGGATGTTATGTTAAACTTGTACAGAATACGGTTACAGTCACAACTGGAATTGTGAAGGCATTAGATAGAGTGCAGTAAAGACTGACTGGAATGGTTCCAGTTATTAGGAATTTTAGTTACGTGGATAGATTGGAGAACTTGAGGTTGTTCTCCCTGGGGATGGGTAGGTACGGAAAAAAAATGTACCCATTGGTGGACGTATCGAGAACATGAAGGCACAGTTTCAAGGCAATTGACAAAAAGAAGCAATGACGACATGACAAGAAACATTTTCTATGCAGTAAGTGTTTAGGATGTGGAATGCACTACCTCAGACTATGGTGGAGGCAGGTTCAATAGAGACATTCAAGGGTGAATCGGATTGTTATCTGCAAAGAAAGAATGTTCAGGGATATGGGGAGAAGCCGGGGAAGTGAACCAGGGTAAATTGTTTTTGTTTTGGAGAGCTGGCACAACACAGTTCTTACTCTGCTGTATCAATTCTATGATTCCCCTGTTTACTGGTTATCAAGTGCAATATAACAATTCAGTGTAACATCATTCTCTTGTGGACTGATTATCAAACTAAACATTACAATTCACTGTAAAATCGTTCTGCTATGTATTGGTTATAAAACCCAATAAAACAGTGAATTGCAACATCATATCTCCATGCACTGGTTTGAAACATTATACAACAATTATCTGCAACATCATTCCACTGTGTACTGTATATCAAGCCCAACTTAGAAATAAACAGTAATATCATTACCTTGTGTACTGCTTAGGAAGACCAATAATACAATTAACAGTGACAGCATTCCCTTCTGTCCTATAAATCAGCTCAATATAACAATTATTTGTAACAATTGATTATAAAAACAGTATTGCCCTTGGTACTTGCTAACAAGCTAAGTATAACAATTCACCATGTCATCATTCCGCTGCATATTGGTTATCGAAGCTAATATGACAATTTATTGTGACATCATTCCACTGTGTACTTGTCATCAAGCTCCATGTTACAATTAACTGTAACGTTATTCTCCTATGTACTGGTGATCAATTCCAGTGTTAGAATCAAGGATAATATCAGTCTCCTCTTTACTGGTTATCAAGCCTGAGATATTCACTTATTGGGACATGAGTCCCCTTTTTACTTGTTATAAAACCCAGTATATCAAATAAGTGCAACATCTGTCCCCTGTGTAGTGGTTATGATATTCAAATGAACAATGCTTTTAAGCTTAATAATAGTGTGCATTGGTTATCAGGACCAATTTTAAAGTACCCTGTGGGATTGTTGTCAAGTCCAAACTAACAGTTAATAATATATTTAACCCGTGTATGGGTTGGTGAATTAATTTTAATATTTAACTGTATAATTCTAATTCCATGTATGAGGTATACTGTCACATTTAACAATTAACTGTCTTAATAAGCCTGTGTATTGTTTATCAATATCAATTTGATAAACAGGTGTAACACTGATATGCATATGAGATATATCCAACCTAGCGGTGAGGGAGAGCGACAGAGAGAGAGAGAGAGAGAGACGGGTTTAATGAAAGGGAAAGAAAGAAACTGAGGACCTGAGAGAGAGTGTAAGAGATAGGGAGAGGGAAAGAGAGAGGGGAGAAGGGAATGGAGAGGAAGAGAGGGAGGTAAACATGGATAGAGGGATCGAGATTGAGAAATCAGGACAAAGTAAGATGTTTGCAATAAGTTTGAAATCGGGTCGGGGCGCGTAGGCGGTGGGGGGTGGGGGGCGGTGGTGGGGCGGGGGGGCTGCGGTGATATATGCTTTTAAGCACGACAGTATTTAAACATAAATTGGAGACATGTACCGGTATTTAATTTTGTATTGCGTTTCCAGTGTATTCTGAGTTTGTCAAAGTGAGGACACGAAATATGTAATATATCTCTCCCTGCTGTTGTCACATCAATCCAGCAGCCTCACCACTGTTGCGTCAAATATACGAAACAAGTATCGACTAGTGTTAAATACAGAGCAAATGTACCTCTGCACTGCCTATTAAACAATTCGAAAAAAAGGTACAGCTCAAGTAAGGTAAAGAGTGAAGCTTAAACTGCACTTTCCCATCACACAGGACCAGAACATGTACAGCACCGGTAATTTATGATTATTATTATTCATTCATGGGATGTGGGCTTCGCTGTCTAGGCCAGCACTTATTGACCATCACTAACTGTTCTTGAAAAGGTTGTGGTGAGCTGCCTTCTTGAAACGCTGCAGTCCACTTGAGGTAGGAGCACCCACAGTGCTGTTCGGAAGGGAGTTACAGGATTTTGACCCAGCTACAGTGAAGGAACGGCGATATAGTTCAAAGTCAGGATGGTGTGTGACTTGCAAGGGAACTTGTAGATGGTGGTGTTCCGATGCATTTGCTGCCCTTGTAATTCTAGTTGGCAGAGGTCGTGGGTTTGGAATGTGCTGTCTAAAGAGCATGGTGAGTTGCTGCAGTGCATCTTGTAGGCGGTGGTTGGCGTGATTGTTTGTGGATGGGGTGGCAATCAAGCGGGCTGCTTTGTCTTGGATGGTGTCAAACTTCTTGAGTGTTGATGGAGCGACACCCATCCAGGCAAGTGGAGAGGACTTCAGACTCCTGACTTGTGCCTTGTAGATGGTAGACAGGCTGCAGAGTTAACATCCATCTGCATTGTTCCATCAGAGACTCTGAGGGCAGGTAGAGCATGGGTTAGATACAAAGCAAAGCTACTACTACATTGTCCCATCAAAGACTCCCAGGGCAGATACAGCAAGGTGTTAGACACAGAACAAATCTGCCCTTTACGCATTCCCATCCATCACTACCAGGGCAGGAATAAGCACGGAGTTGGAGAAAGAGTAAAAAGCTCACTCCACACAGTCGCATTATTCAATCACAGAGCATGTACAGCACTGATAGGTGCAGGGAAAAGTTCCTGCAACAGTGTCTCAATATACACGCCCATTCAACACGGTTTGGATAGAGTGTATAGCTCCCTCTGCACAGTACAATCAAACAGTCCCATCGCAGGTACTGCAAAGGGTTAGATACAGAGTGAAGCTCCCTCTACACAGCTGCCATCAAGCACTCCCAGGACGATTATTGCTGGGGATTTTGGAGCATTTACTGCCTGTAATCAGGCAAAGCAGCGGCCCTTGCAGCCGTCTGTGGGTATAGCAACTGCAGAGGAGAGAGCAGAAATGAGAGAGAATAGGGAGAGCTGCAAGTATGAAGGAGTTTGGACCTGCTGGGGAGGCATGGAGGCAGCAATTCTGTTTGGAAAGGTGGGTTTGGAGCTCCGGAAATACACTTTTGTTTGGACTGTTGGGCGTGTGAGCAGAGGATGAAAACCCAAGTGTGGGGCTGTGAAAATCTGTAGCGTGTATCAGTGTGTTTTTTCCCCAGGTTGCACAAAGGGATCGACTTCCCCACCCTAACTGCCTGCCTCTGGAAAACTGGTGCTGCCCTGCTGAAGAAAGCCCTAATGTAAAACTGAGTGTGACATCGCAAGAAGAGAGTACCAGCCAGCTCCAGCTGATCCTGGCGAAGATTCCTCCCACAGCTGGAAGGCAACAGGAAGTTCTGACTTTGGAATAACTGTCTTAAGGTACTGGAACGACCTTTTGGAGAGATCAGGCCTCACAGCCTTTCTGTCCCGTCCACAATCCACGTGTTAAACTATAAAACAACGTCAAGATCAACCCTAAAGTGAATATGCAGCTCTAGGATTTTTCGTTGATCAAAAATATTTCACTGAAGTCCATCGGGAAAGGAAAACTCCCCTCGTTAACCAAGCTTTCCTTTCTGCTATTCCATTCCCATTGCAAAGTGAATCATTCTATCTGCATTCTAATGTGGCCTTCGAAGCCAAATGTTGTCATACCAAGAATACAATGGTATGGACAACGCTGCTGTGATGTAGGCATCAAATTAGGACACCAAACAGCAACTCACTTCCTCCTCAACAACACTGCTTACCAACATTTTTACCTGCAGTTTCATTTGTTCTCTACCGTAGTCTACGTTCGGGGGAGCTGTCTCAGAATCTCGTCAATCAACAGTCATACATAGTGATGGAATCATAGAATAGTTGCAACATAATGAGCCATTCGACCCTTCGTGTCCAGGCCAAATTTCTGCAAGTGAAACTCAGCTAGTCACACTCTCTGGCACATAGTCCAGTAATTATTCCCTTCAAATTAAAGCCAATGCAATGTTGAAAGCCACGATTCTCTCTGCTTCCACCACAGTCTCAGGCAATGTATTACAGATTCTAACACCTCGCTGCACAAAAATAGTTTTTACTCATGTTGCCTTTGTATTTTTTGCCATTTGCCTTAAATTTGTGTCATTTGGTTCTCCACCATTCCGCCAACGTGAACTGTTTTTCTCTATTTAATCTGTCTAGACCTGTCATGATTTTGAAAATCGCTATGAACTCTTCTCTCAACCTTTTCTTTTCTAAGGAGAATAGCAATTCTCCTCAAATCTAACCATGTAACTGAAGACCCTCCTCACTGGAACTGTTGGCGTGAATATCTTCTACCCTCTCACTGATGAGTTCCCATCCCTCCTTAATTGTGGTGCACCCGACAATATTAAAATAACGTGATATCAGCTCATACTCCAACTCATGCAGCCTAAAAGCCAACTTATGAAGTCCAGCATTGAAGCCTGCCTGCCATATTTCCAACTGAACCAACCTAGTGTCTATTTCACACAACGATGCATATAGATAACCCAGTGTAAAATCTAACTGAGCCAAACCACCCATGAACTTCCCAAGCCCAACGACCCTCCTACCCAACGCAAGCTTAAACAATCCCAGCCCAACATGCAACCCCGGGGACTGGAGGTAGAGCGGACTGGAGTGGCGGAGCAATGGAGCTGTGAGTATAAATGACATACCCCGGGGTTTTCGCGGCCCAGTCACCGGAGAGTGGAGGTCGAATGGACCCGGAGTGGCGGAGCTGCTTTCACGGCTTCAGTGTTCCAACTGAAACCGAGAAAAAAAATCTGAAAAGAGTGACGTCACAGGAGAACTGGTAGGGAATCTGCACTAAATTTGAAAAACTAATTGGAAAAATTTGAAAAACTAATTAACTAAAGTAAAGTAGAGATGACAAGGCAAACAATGTACCATAGCTAAATGATGTGGGATCTGGCAGATCCCATTGCGAGCCACAGTGACCAATCTGGTCACCAGTGGTTAGCACCGCAGTCTCACATCTCCAGGGACCCGGGTTCGATTCTGGGTACTGCCTGTGTGGAGTTTGCAAGTTCCCCCTGTGTCTGCGTGGGTTTTTGCCGGGTGCTCCAGTTTCCTCCCACATCCAAAAGACTTGCAGGTGATAGGTAAATTGGCCGTTGTAAATTGCCCATCGTGTAGGGAGGTGATAGGGAATATGGGATTACTGCAGGGTTAGTATAAATGGGTGGTTGTTGGTCGGCACAGACCCGGTGGGCCGAAGGGTCTGTTTCAGTGCTGTATCTCTAAATAAAATAAATAAATAAAAAGTGCTTGCAGCTCGAAGAACTTCGGCTCAGAGTTGATGGGTTGGAGTCCGAGACACTGCAGCACATCAGAGACGGGGAGAGGTTCCTGGGCACTGTGCTTAAGACAGTCATACCCCGTAGGTTAAGTATCTCAAATTGGCCAGTGGTCAGGGACAGGAGGGTGTGGCTGCAAATGAGGCAGGTAGAGGGATCCTGAGATCAGCAATGGAGGAGCCTCAGCTCTTGCCCTTGTCTAACAGGTCTTTCTTTTTGGGCCTCCTTATCTCGAGAGACAATGGATATGCGCCTGGAGGTGGTCAGTGGTTTGTGAAGCAGCGCCTGGAGTGGCTATGAAGGCCAATTCTGGAGTGACAGGCTCTTCCACAGGTGCTGCAGAGAAATTTGTTTGTCGGGGCTGTTGCACAGTTGGCTATCCCCTTGCGCCTCTGTCTTTTTTCCTGCCAACTACTAAGTCTCTTCGACTCGCCACAATTTAGCCCTGTCTTTATGGCTGCCCGCCAGCTCTGGCGAATGCTGGCAACTGACTCCCACGACTTGTGATCAATGTCACACGATTTCATGTCGCGTTTGCAGCCGTCTTTATAGCGGAGGCATGGACGGCCGATGGGTCTGATACCAGTGGCGAGCTCGCTGTACAATGTGTCTTTGGGGATCCTGCCATCTTCCTTGCGGCTCACATGGCCAAGCCATCTCAAGCGCCGCTGACTCAGTAGTGTGTATAAGCTGGGGGTGTTGGCCGCTTCAAGGACTTCTGTGTTGGAGATATAGTCTAACAGGTACGAGATACTTTATCCCTGTGTGGATGTAGGGAGGATGAGTAAGCTGACCATTCTGCCGTGATACAGGAGGCCATTCAAGCGGGAGGAGCAAACAGAAAAGTGGTACTGGCAGGGAATTCCATAATTAGAGGTACTGATAACATCCTCTGTAAGCAGGACCGACAGTCCCGCATGGTATGTCGCCTACCCGGTGCCAGGGTGAGGGACATCTCTAACCGGATTGAAAGGATATTGCAGAGTGAGCGGCAGGATCCAGTTGTTGTGGTCCACGTTGGGACAAACAAAATAGGCAAGACTAATCAAGAGAACCTGTTTGCAGATTTTCAGGAGCTAGGAATAAAATTAAAAATTAAAACACATGTCCTCAAGGGTTTTAATTGGCATAGGGGTGAGTAAAATAGGGAAGTCAACACATGGCTAAAGCAGTGGTGTGCGAAAGAGTAGTCCATTTCATGGGCCACTGGCATCAGTACTGGGACAGGAGGGAATTGTGCCTTTGGGACGGGCGCCACCTGAACTGATCTGGGACCAGTGCCCTAGCGGAAAGGATAAATAGGGTGGTCACAAGGAGTTTAAACTCGTAAATGGGGAGGGGGTGGGGGTGGATCCCTCAGGGGAAGTCCATACCGTTTCAAAAACAAGTAACAGGGCAGAGAATAAAGAAACAGTCAGAAACCCTACTTGAGCAACAGCAGGTGATGGCAAAACTGCAAGAAGTATGCTAGTTGAACCAGAAGAGAGAAATAATAAACAGCCGAATAAAGTATCAGTGCTGAGGACCAGGTTAGTGGGTAGAGCCCAAATAAGAGTTCTATTTACTAATGCACGGAGTGTAAGGAATAAACTAGATGAGCTGCAGGCGCAAATTCAAATGGAAGATTATGATATGGTGGCCATTGCGGAGACATGGCTGCAGGATGGTCGGAACTAAATTTTACAGGACTGACAGGGAAAATGGCAGAGGGGGTCGAGTAGCCTTACTGATTGGAAATAATATCACCTCATTGGTGAGGGAAGATATAATGATGGGGAAGCATCCACCTTCTGGGTGGAACTGAGGAACAGAAAAGGATCAAAAATTGTTATCGGTGTTGTGTATCGACCCCGGTAGCAGTTCTTATTTATTTTATTATTTTTTTTATTCAGAGATACAGCACTAAAACAAGCCCTTCGGCCCACCATTAACCACCATTAATGGTCTGTGTAGACCATTAACCACCCATTTATACTAATCCTACACTAATCCCATATTCCTACCACATAATCACCTGTCCCGATATTTCCCTACCACCTACCTATACTAGGGGCAATTTAATGGCCAATTTACCTATCAACCTGCAAGTCTTTTGGCTGTGGGAGGAAACCGGAGCACCCGGAGGAAACCCACGCAGACACAGGGAGAACTTGCAAACTCCACACAGGTAGTACCCAGAATTGAACCCGGGTCGCTGGAGCTGTGAGGCTGCGGTGCTAACCACTAAGGTGTTAGATACATGCAGAAATTAGGCAACTGTGTCACAAAGGTAGAGTAGTAGTAATGGCGGATTTTAACTTCCACACAGACTGGGAGAGGCAGACTTGCACCTGTCAGAAAGGTAGTGAATTTCTGGAATATTTCCGGGATTGTTTTCTACAGCAATATGTCCTAGATGTAACAATATGTAACAGGCAATATTAGATTTAGTTATGAGTAATGGGCCAAATTTAATTTGTAGCCTAACTGTGCGTGAACATTTATCAAATTGTGATCACAACATGATCGAATTCAAGGTAGCGTTTGAAAGTGAGAAGCATGGATCAGCTAGTAGAATTGTAGACTTGGGTAAGTTATGGACAGAGACTGTCCACAGTAAACTGGGTAGATCTGTTAATGGGTAAAACGACTGAAGAACAGTGGAGAATATTTAAAGAAACATTAAACGAAATACAGAGCGATGTATACGCCTGACAGGAAAAATCACGACTTCACAGAGAAAAGAAAATTAGCAATGGACAGCTAAAGAGATTAGGCGCAGCATAAAATTAAAAGAAAGGGCTTACAAAAATGCAAACCACAGCACAGAACGGGCCGATTAGGGGAGATACAAAGAACAGAAAAGGGTCTCAAAGCAGCTTATAAGAGCTACTAAAAGGGATTATGAAAGGAAACTTACAAGGGACATGAAAATCACGAAGAAGAAATGTTATAGTTAGATAAAGGGAAAGTGAGTGTCAAGAGCAATGTAGGCCAACTAAAAGCTGAAAACTGAGAAATTGTCATTGATATTGAGGAAATGGCAGACATGTTGAACAATTAATTTGCCTCAGTATTTACAGTTGAAAAGGAGGATAATTTGCCGGAAGTACCGAAAAAAAATAATAGACGATAGGGGACAGGGACTTAATGCAATTAACTTAAGTTAAACATCAGTAACGAGGAAATAAATGGAACTAAAGAGTGAGAAATCCCCAAGACCTAACGGTTTCCATCCGAGGGTGTTAAAGGAAGTAGGGGAGCACATTGTAGATGCCCTAACTAATGTCTTTCAGAGTTCCCTAGATTCTGGAGTGGTCCCTCTGAATTGGAAATTTGCATATGTCACTCTACGTTTTAAGAAGGGTGAAAGGGGAAAACCATGGAATTATCGAACATAGAACATCGAACAGTACAGCACAGTACAGGCCCTTCGGCCCACGATGTTGTGCCGAACCTTTAACCTACTCTAACATCAAACTAACTACCTACCCTTCATTCTACTATCATCCATGTACCTATCCAAGAGTCGCTTAAATGCCCCTAATGTATCTGCTTCTACTACCACCGCTGGCAGCGCATTCCACGCACCCACCACTCACTGTGTAAAGAACCTAATTATAGACCAGATACCCGAGCATCTGTGGTGGGGATATTGCTGGAGTCGATAATTAAGGATAGGGTAACTGAACACCTCAAAAAACCTATTAATCAGGGACAGCATGAATTCACAAAGGGAAGGTCATGCCTGGCAAATTTCATTGAGTTTTTTGAAGAGGTGACTGAGGTAGTGGACAGGGGAACGTCTATGGTTATTATTTATGTGGACTTCCAGAAGGCATTTGATAAAGTCCCACATAAGACACTGTTAACTAAGATAGAACCCCATGGAGTTGAGGGAAAATTATTGACATGGTTAGGAAGTTGGTTGAGTGGCAGGCGACAGAGTGTGGGGATAATGGGTAAGTACACTGATTAGCAGGATGTAACTAGTGGTGTTTAGTGTTTGTTACCTGGGCCCACTGCCCTCCCCCAGCCACACCTGCTCTTTGTTTTCTCAATGAAATTGATCCGGATGAAACTGACGAGAACAGCTGCCGATACTTTAATCTCCGATCCTGCTGTCTTCACAGTCCAGAGTGTCTGCAGCCACGGCATGCGGTAAGTCCATTGAGGTGAAGAAGGAGCTGCGGGACCCGAGAGAAGTCCTGTGAAAAGGTGCCCCGAACACCCAAAACATCCACGAACGGCCCCCCCGGCCGCAACTTCAAAGCGCCCGCGGGAGATGGCTCGGAGAGCATCTGCAGCGCACTGTCGGCAATGCTGCATGCCTTTATTTAAACCACTGCAAAAAAAAAAAACCCTTAGCAAATGTAATCACGTCTAAGTCTGCCAAATGATGCTTCACCTCCCGAAGGACGTGGATGAGCTTTCCGGACGTCGATGGTGGGCACTGAGGAAATGGCTTATTACCTGCACCAGATTCCACCCCCCCTCCCCCCCCCCTTTACCCCCCTTCCACCCCCCCCACCCCCGTCCCCTTCCCTGCTCCACCCTCTCAGCTCACCCCCTCACAACCCCGTCCCAGCCCGCCCCCCCCTCGCACCATCTTCACCCCGCACCCCCTTCCCCTGCACCCCCCCCCACCCCCTCCCTCTACCCCTCCCCCTTGCATCCCCTCCTCCCACCGGCACCATCCCACACCTGTGTAGGGGCCCCAACAACCCCACTGCCTTGTGGGCGTCTCGGGAGAGACCAAGGCTAAGGGAGTAAACCCTAACAGAAAATCCGGAGCGGAACCCCGTAGGCGGTCATGTGTCACCTTTGGCATGTTTCCGGCAGTTCCTGCAGCCATACTGGTGCCAAACGTCGTGTCCTGCACTCCTTTGGACCCCACCAGAAAGGCCGAGAGGGGGGTTTTGACGACTGGGCAACTCTCAACCTCCATAAATGTGCCCAGGCATGCGCCATGGAGAGGTCACTCCATAGTTGCCTCACAGCGACTGAAACAACACGGAAGGCAGCAGTTACGGGTTATAAGTCCAGATAAATTGGCGTAGAAACTGGGCGCCACGGGTTGCCTTTGTCGGTGGGAGAGGTCATTGCACCTCACTGGACAGCTACCGCCCGCCTCAAACCGGGCAGCCCCCGGTCAATAAGGTTCTGTCCCGCCACAGTCTGCCTGCTTCAATGGGTGCTTGGAGCTCAGGGTCATTGCCCGAAAGGTGGACTGACACACCGCACCAAACAACATGAAAAAAGGAAAGAAGGTACCAGCCCTTCGCTTTGCAAGCTGGAACGTCAGAACTATGTGTCCTGGCCTGTCGGAAGACCTTACACAAATCAACGATTCTCGGAAGACCGCCATCATTAACAACGAGCTCAGTAGACTCAATGTGGACATTGCAGCACTTCAGGAGACTCGCCTCCCCGCGAGTGGCTCTCTAGCAGAGCAAGACTACACCTTCTTCTGGCAGGGCAGGGATCCTGAAGAACCAAGACAGCATGGAGTGGGCTTCGCCATCAGAAACTCCTTGCTCAGCATGATAGAGCCTCCCTCAAATGGCTCGGAACGCATACTGTCCATCCGACTGCTCACCACCTCTGGTCCAGTACACCTACTCAGCATCTATGCTCCAACACTCTGTTCCGCACCTGAAGCTAAAGACCAGTTCTATGAACAACTCCATAACATCATTAGCAGCATCCCCAACACCGAACACCTATTCCTGCTGGGGGACTTTAATGCCAGGGTTGGGGCCGACCATGACTCATGGCCCTCCTGCCTTGGGCGCTATGGCGTTGGAAGGATGAATGAGAACGGGCAGAGACTGCTTGAGTTGTGTACCTATCATAACCTCTGCATCACCAACTCGTTCTTTCACACTAAACCCTGTCACCAGGTTTCATGGAGGCACCCAAGATCACGTCGTTGGCACCAGCTAGACCTCATTGTCACAAGGCGAGCCGCCTTAAACAGTGTTCAAATCACACGCAGCTTCCACAGTGCGGACTGCGACACCGACCACTCCCTGGTGTGCAGCAAGGTTAGACTCAGACCAAAGAAGTTGCATCATTCCAAGCAGAAGGGCCACCCGCGCATCAACACGAGCAGAATTTCTCACCCACAGCTGTTACAAAAATTTCTAAATTCACTTGTAACAGCCCTTCAAAACACTCCCACAGGGGATGCTGAGACCAAGTGGGCCCACATCAGAGACGCCATCTATGAGTCAGCTTTGACCACCTACGGCAAAAGTGCGAAGAGAAATGCAGACTGGTTTCAATCTCATAATGAAGAGCTGGAACCTGTCATAGCCGCTAAGCGCATTGCACTTTTGAACTACAAGAAAGCCCCCAGCGATTTAACATCCGCAGCACTTAAAGCAGCCAGATGTACTGCACAAAGAACAGCTAGGCGTTGCGCAAACGACTACTGGCAACACCTATGCAGTCATATTCAGCTGGCCTCAGACACCGGAAACATCAGAGGAATGTATGATGGCATGAAGAGAGCTCTTGGGCCAACCATCAAGAAGATCACCCCCCTCAAATCTAAATCGGGGGACATAATCACTGACCAACGCAAACAGATGGACCGCTGGGTTGAGCACTACCTAGAACTGTACTCCAGGGAGAATGCTGTCACTGAGACTGCCCTCAATGCAGCCCAGCCTCTACCAGTCATGGATGAGCTGGACATACAGCCAACCAAATCGGAACTCAGTGATGCCATTGATTCCCTAGCCAGCGGAAAAGCCCCTGGGAAGGACAGCATTACCCCTGAAATAATCAAGAGTGCCAAGCCTGCTATACTCTCAGCACTACATGAACTGCTATGCCTGTGCTGGGACGAGGGAGCAGTACCCCAGGACATGCGCGATGCCAACATCATCACCCTCTATAAAAACAAAGGTGACCGCGGTGACTGCAACAACTACCGTGGAATCTCCCTGCTCAGCATAGTGGGGAAAGTCTTTGCTCGAGTCGCTCTGAACAGGCTCCAGAAGCTGGCCGAGCGCGTCTACCCTGAGGCACAGTGTGGCTTTCGTGCAGAGAGATCGACTATTGACATGCTGTTCTCCCTTCGTCAGATACAGGAGAAATGCCGTGAACAACAGATGCCCCTCTACATTGCTTTCATTGATCTCACCAAAGCCTTTGACCTCGTCAGCAGACGTGGTCTCTTCAGACTACTAGAAAAGATCGGATGTCCACCAAAGCTACTAAGTATCATCACCTCATTCCATGACAATATGAAAGGCACAATTCAACATGGTGGCTCCTCATCAGAGCCCTTTCCTATCCTGAGTGGTGTGAAACAGGGCTGTGTTCTCGCACCCACACTTTTTGGGATTTTCTTCTCCCTGCTGCTTTCACATGCGTTCAAATCCTCTGAAGAAGGAATTTTCCTCCACACAAGATCAGGGGGCAGGTTGTTCAACCTTGCCCGTCTAAGAGCGAAGTCCAAAGTACGGAAAGTCCTCATCAGAGAACTCCTCTTTGCTGACGATGCTGCTTTAACATCTCACACTGAAGAATGCCTGCAGAGTCTCATCGACAGGTTTGCGTCTGCCTGCAATGAATTTGGCCTAACCATCAGCCTCAAGAAAACGAACATCATGGGGCAGGATGTCAGAAATGCTCCATCCATCAATATTGGCGACCACGCTCTGGAAGTGGTTCAAGAGTTCACCTACCTAGGCTCAACTATCACCAGTAACCTGTCTCTAGATGCAGAAATCAACAAGCGCATGGGTAAGGCTTCCACTGCTATGTTCAGACTGGCCAAGAGAGTGTGGGAAAATGGCGCACTGACACGGAACACAAAAGTCCGAGTGTATCAGGCCTGTGTCCTCAGTACCTTGCTCTACGGCAGCGAGGCCTGGACAACGTATGCCAGCCAAGAGCGACGTCTCAATTCATTCCATCTTCGCTGCCTTCGGAGAATACTTGGCATCAGGTGGCAGGACTATATCTCCAACACAGAAGTCCTTGAAGCGGCCAACATCCCCAGCTTATACACACTACTGAGTCAGCGGCGCTTGAGATGGCTTGGCCATGTGAGCCGCATGGAAGATGGCAGGATCCCCAAAGACACATTGTACAGTGAGCTCGCCACTGGTATCAGACCCACCGGCCGTCCATGTCTCCGTTATAAAGACGTCTGCAAACGCGACATGAAATCGTGTGACATTGATCACAAGTCGTGGGAGTCAGTTGCCAGCATTCGCCAGAGCTGGCGGGCAGCCATAAAGACAGGGCTAAATTGTGGCGAGTCGAAGAGACTTAGTAGTTGGCAGGAAAAAAGACAGAGGCGCAAGGGGAGAGCCAACTGTGCAACAGCTCCAACAAACAAATTTCTCTGCAGCACCTGTGGAAGAGCCTGTAACTCCAGAATTGGCCTTTATAGCCACTCCAGGCACTGCTTCACAAACCACTGACCACCTCCAGGCGCGTATCCATTGTCTCTCGAGATAAGGAGGCCCAAAAGAAAAAAAAAGAAAGAAAACTAGTGGTGTCCCACAGGGAACTGTGTTGGGGCCTCAGTTATTCACATTATTCATGAACGACTTGGATGATGGCATAGTAAGACATATATCCAAATTTGCTGATGATACAAAGTTAGGCGACATTGTAGACAGTCTAGATGATAGCATAAAATTGCAAGGAGATACTGACAGACGAGGTGAATGAGAAAAACTGTGGCAGATAGATTTCAATCCATTTTGAAACAAAAAAGGATAGAGCAGGGTTCTTTTTAAATGGAATGAGGTTAAGTACAGTGGATGTCAAAAGAGACTTGTGGGTTTAGGTGTATAGCTTTTTAAAATGCCACGAGCAACTGCAGAAAATATCAAAAAGGCTAATGGAATGCTAGCCTTTATATCTAGAGGCTTGGAGTATACAGACACAGAGGTTGTGCTGCAGCTGTACATAAACCTGGTTAGACCCCACTTGGAAGACTGTGAACCGTTCTGGTCACAACACCTTAGGATGGATATATTGGCCTTGGAGGGAGTGCAACGTAGGTTTCGAAGAATGATACCTGGACTACAGGGGTTAAGTTACGAGGAGAGAATACACTAATTAGGACCGTTTTCGCGAGAATGTAAAAGGTTCTGGGCTGATCTGATCGATGTCTTCAAGATAGTAACAGGAAAAGCCAGGGTAGAAAAATATAAACTGTTGCCACTGGTTGGAGTTTCCAAAACTAGGGGGCATCGTCTAATCCGTTCAGGAGAGATGTTGGGAAGCATTTCTTCACGCCAAGGTTGGTGGAGGTTTGGAACTCTCTCCCACAAACAGCAGTTGAAGCTAGAACAGTTGTTAATTTTAAATCTGGGATAGATAGATTTCCTGAAGCAAAGATAATAAGGGATCTGGGCCAAAGGCAGATATATGGAGTTAGACCGCAGATTAGCCAAGATCTCATTGAATGGCGGTACCGGCTCGAGGGGCTGAATGGCCTACTCCTGTTCCTATCTTCCTATGCTCCTATGTTCCGCCCTCTCTCTGTTTCTGTCAATATCTCACACCACGTCTCTCTCTCTCTACCATTCTTTTTGTCTCTCCATCCCATGTTCAGCCTCTCTCTCTCTCTCTCTGTCTCCCTCTCTTCTCCCTGTCTGACCTATCTCTCTCTCCCTCCCTCTCGCTGTATCTCTCTCACCCTCGCCTCTGTCTGCATCTCTCTGCCACCCTCTCTCTGTCTCTCTATGCCTCCCTCACTTTGTCTCCCTCTCCCTCCCTCACTGTCTTTCTCTCACACCCTCTCTCTTTCTCTCTATGGCAACCTCTCTCTTTTTCACGGTCTCTCTCTCTGCCTTTTTCTCTCCCTCCCTCGCTCTGTCTCCCTCTGTCCCCCTCCCTCTCTATGCCTCTCGACGCCCCCCTTACTTCATCATCTTCTCCCTCCCTCTTTGGTTCTCACTCTCCCACACTCTCTCTGCTTCTGTCACTCTCTCACTCCATGCCTCTCTCTGTCTCCCTCTCTTACTCACTCTGTCTCCCTTGTTCAGTATCTGTCTCTCTCTCTCTGTCTCCCTCTGTGACCTCCCTCTCTCTATCCCACCCTCTCCATCTCTCTCTCTCTCTCCCTATCTCTATGCATCTCTCTCTTTCCCACCCTCTCTCTGTCTCACTATGCCTCCGTCTTTTTCTAGCTCCCTCGCTCTTTCTGTCACTCTTTCTCACCCTCCCTCTCTCTGTCTCTCTATGCCTCCCTCACTTCATATCACTCTCCCTCGCTCTGTTTCCATCCCTCTCTCTGTTTTTGTCACTCTCACTCCATGACTTTCTCTCTCCCTCTCTTACTCTCTCTGTCTCCCTTGCTGTCTCTCGCTCTCTCTCTTTCTCTCCCTTTCCCTGTCTCTCTATGCCTCTCTGTCTCTCTCTCTCTTCTTTCACTCTTTCTCTCCCTCCCTCGCTCTGTCTGTCTAGCCTTCTCCCTCACTTTTCTCTCTCTCTCCCTCCCTCCCTCGATCTGTCTCTGTATGCCTCCCTCATTTCTGCTCCATCGGCCACTTTTTCTGTCTCTGTCTGCCTGTCTCTCCCTCTCTCTGTTTCTGTCAGTCTCTCACTCCATGCATCTCTCTGTCTCCCTCTATGTCTCTTTCTCTCTCATTCTCTCTATCGTCTCCCTCTCATCTCCCTCTCTGACCTCCTGCTCTTCTACCATTTCTCTGTCTCTCCCTCTCCCCTCTCTCCCTGTTTTTGTCCCTTTCTCACTGCAGGCTTCTCTCTGTCTTTCTGTCTTACTGTTTCAGCCTCCCTTGCTCTCTCCCCCTCTCTTCTCCCTCTATCACTCTCTCTCTCTCTACCATCCTCTGTCTCTCTTTCTACGCTTCCCTCTTTCTTCTCTCTCTCGCCCTCCCTGCTTCTGTCTCTCTGCCTCCCGCACTTTGTCTCCCTCTCCCTCTCCCTCCCGCTCTGTCTCTCTCTTTCCATCCCACTGTCTGTCTCTCTCTCTCCCTCTCTGACCTCTCTCTCTCTCCCACCCTCTCTCTGTCTCCCCCTCTCAATCTCTCTGGCTCCCTTTCTCTGCCTCTCTCTCTCTTTCTCGCTCTCACTCTGTATCCCTCTCTTCTCCCTTTCTGACCTCTCTCTCTCGCACTCTCTCTGTCTCCCTCGCTCCATCTCCCCCTGTCACCTTCTCTCCATCTCTCTCTCTCTCTCTCTCTCTCTCGCTCCCTCTGACTTTCTGTTTCTGTCTCTCGCCCTCACTTCATGCATCTCTCTGTTTCTCTTTCTTATTCTCTCTGTCTCCCTTGCTCTCTATCTGTATTTCTCGCTCTGTCTTTCATCCTCCCTCTCGCTATCTCTCTATGCCTCTCTCACTACAACTCCCTCTCCCTCCCTCTCTATCTCTTTCTCTCCATCCCTCTTTCTGTCTCTCTAGGCCTCCCTCTCTCTCTCCCCTCCCTGTCTCTGCCTCTCTCTCTCCCACCATCATTCTGACTTTCTCTTCTGTCTTTTTCTCTATCCCCTCTCTCTCTGTATGCCCTTCTCTCTCTTCCTCTGTCTCTCTCCCTGCCTCTATTTCTCTCTCTCTCTCTCTCCTTCTGTCTCTCACTGTCTCTCGCTCTGTCTCCCTTTGTCGCTGCCTGTCCCCATGCAACTCTCTCTGTCTGTCTCTCTCTGTCTCTGATTCTCCCTCTGTCTCCCTATCTCTGTGACTCTGTCTTCTACCTCTTTCTCTGTCTCACTCTGTCACTGTCCCTCTCTCTCTTTGTCACTCCCTCTCTCTGTCTATCGCATCTCTCTATCTGACTCTCTCATTGCAGTGCCCCAATAGTCACAGCCTGCCAATCTGAAAATGACCCATTTATTCCTACTCTCTGTTTCCGACTGTTAAACTGTTCTCAACCCAATGCCAGTAGATTGCCCACAATCCCATGTGGTCTAATTTTGTTTACTAACCTCTTGTGTGGGACCTGTTCAAAAGCTTTCTGAAAAACAAAATCTACCAAATCCAACAGTTCCCCCTTATCTATTCCGCTAGTGACTTCCTCTGAAAACTCCAACAGGTTTGTTAAACATGATCTTCGTTTCATAAATCCACGCTTACGTTGTCCACTCCAACCATTATTTTTTTTAGTTTTAGTGAAATAGGCCCTTCGGCCCACCGTGTCTGTGCCGACCATCCACTTTTACTAATCCTACACTAATTCTATATTCCAACCACACCCCCACATTTCCACACCAGGAGCAATTTACAATGGCTAATTAACCTATCAACCTGCAAATCTTTAGCATGTGGGAAGAAACTGGAGCACCCGGAGGAAACCTGCAGAAACAGAAAGAATTTGCAAACTCCACACAGTCAGTAGCCAGAATTGAACCCGGGTCGCTGGAGCTGCGATACTGCGGTGCTAACCACTGCGCTACTGTGCCACTTTCGAAAAGTCTGTTTATCACATCCTTTAATATAGATTCGAGCAGTTTCCCTCTAACCGATGTTGCACTAACATATCTGTAGCTCCCCGTTATCTCTCTCCCTCCTTTTTTTCCCTAAAAATAGTGGGCTTACATTTGCCACCTTCCAATCTGCAGGAACCATTCCAGAGTATATCGAATTTTGAAAGATGGCCACCAATGCATCAATTATCCCCACAACCAAATCTTTCAACACTCTGGGATGTAGATCAACAGGTCCAGGGCAATTATTCAATTGAAGACCCATTAATTTGTCTAGTACTTTTTTTTTTAATAATCCGAATACTTTACAGTTCTTCGTTTTAACTAGTCCCTTGATTATCCATTATTTCTGTGAGGTTTTTAGTATTTTCCTCTGTGAGGACAGTCACAAAGTATTTGTTTAGTTTCTTTGCCATTGTACGAGGATCAGAGTGCGAGGAAATTGGGCCTGCGTTCTCTGGAGTTTAGAAGAATGAGAGGTGATCTGATTGAAACATATATGATTCCAAAGGGACTGGGTAGGGTAGACACGGAGAGATTATTTCCGCTGGTCGGGAAATGAAAGTATTGCTTATCCCTTCTATTCCACCTTATCCACCTGTCCGGTCTGCCTCAGGAATCAGTTAAAGGTCACTCCAAGATCCCACTGTTCACAAACATAGAAATCATGTTGGAAACAGTCACGTTGTTAGGTTAGATTGAAAGGTCAAATGTCAAATATAATGATAGCTTAATGTAATTATGTGTGCAAAGACATACAAGAAATAGGCATAGAGTGTGAAACAATAGGAGAGAGGGAGAAATATCGATGGAGAGAGGGTAACAGTGAGAAAGGGAGAGATAGGCTTGGCGAGAGAGGTAAAGAGCTACTCTTACTGGTAATCTCTCTCCATCTTCGTCTTCCGCTCTCTCTTACTCAGTCAATCACTAGTTCCCCTCCATGCTATTCTCTTCATATTTATCTCTCTCCTCTTCTCTGTATCTCAAACTGTACCCTCTGAATCTCAATCTCTTGCTGTGTGATCTCTCAATGATACAGTGCACACCTTTGCGCGAACATTCGCCGATATTCTCCATCCCAACCTCTTCCTCTTTCTCTCTGGTACTCTCTGCCTATTGCTACCTTCTCTCTCTCTCTCTCCCTCTCTCTCGCTGTTATTCTCTTTTTTTAATTCATTCATATGATGTGGGCGACGCTGGCCAGGCCTGCATTTATTGCCCATCCCTAATTGTCCTTGAGAAGGTGGTGGTGAGCTGACTTCTTAAACCGCTGCAGTCCATTTGGGGTATGGATACCCACAGTGCTGTTAGGAAGGGAGTTCCAGGATTTTGAGCCAGCGACAGTGAAGAAATGGCGACATAGTTCCAAGTCAGGATGGTATGTGACTTGGAGGGGAAATTGCGGGTGGTGGTGTACCCATGTAATTGCTGCCCTTGTCCTTCTAGTTGGTAGAGCTCCCGGGTTTGGAAGGTGCTGTCTAAGGAGCCTTGGTGCATTGCTGCAGTGCATCTTGCAGATGGTACACACTGCTACCAGTGCATCTCTCTCCATATCTATCCCTGTCCTTTCTTACTGTTACTCTCTGCATCTGAACGGAGGAGGAAAAAGAGAGGATTATAGAGAGGCAGCTTCACTTTGTATCGAACCCCACAATGTACCTGCCCTGAACGTGTTTGACAGAACAGAGATTTACGAAATAGTCGACTAATAGTTTGACAGCATTTCATGCGACAGTGTAGATGGAGCATTATTCTGTATCCCTGGAATTTAGAAGGTCTGATTTGATCAAAGTTTAAAGGATAAAGGAAGGGCAGTGGATGTTATCGATATGGACTTCAGGAAAGCCTTTGACAAGGTCCCTCATGGCAGACTGGTACAAAAGATGAATTCACACGGGATCAGAGGTGAGCTGGAAAGATGGATACAGAACTGGCTCAGTCATAGAAGACAGAGGGTAGCAGTGGAAGGGTGCTTCTCTGAATGGAGGGATGTGACTAGTGGTGTTCCGCAGGGATCAGTGATGGAACCTTTGCTGTTTGTAGTATATATAAATGATTTGGAGGAAAATGTAGCTGGTCTGATTAGTAAGTTAGCGGATGACACAAAGGTTGGTGGAGTTGCGGATAATGATGAGTATTGTCAGAGGACACAGCAGGATATAGATCGGTTGGAGACTTGGGTGGAGAAATGGCAGATGGAGTTTAATCCGGACAAATGTGAGGTAATGCATTTTGGAAGGTCTAATGCAGGTGGGAAATATACAGTAAATGGCAGAACCCTTAGGAGTATTGACATGTAGAGAGATCGGGCCGTACAGGTCCACAGGTCACTGAAATTGGCAATGCAGGTCGATAAGGTAGTCAAGAAGGCATACAGCATGCTTGCCTTCATCGGTCGGTGCATAGAGTATAAAAATTGGCAAGTCATGCTGCAGCTGTACAGAACTTTAGTTAGGCCACACTTAGAATATTGTGTGCAATTCTGGTCGCCACACTACCAGAAAGACGTGGAGGCTCTGAAGAGGGTACAGAACAGATTTACCAGGATGTTGCCTGGTCTGGAGGGAATTAGCTATGAGGAGTGGTTGGATAAACTCGGATTGTTTTCACTGGAACTACAGAGGTGGAGGGGCGACATGATAGAGGTTTATAAAGTTATGAGCGGCATGGATAGAGTGGATAGTCAGAAGCTTTTTCCCAGGGTGGAAGAGTCAGTTACTAGGGGACAGAGGTTTAAGGTGAGAGGAGCAAAGATTAGAGGGGGTGTGTGAGGCATTTTTTTTACACAGAGGGTGGTGAGTGCCTGAAACATGCTGCCAGGGGAGGTGGTGGAAGCAGATACGATAGCGACGTTTAAGAGACATCTTGACAAATATATGAATAGGAAGGGAATAGAGGGTTATGGGCCCCGGAAGTGCAGAAGGTGTTAGTTTCGGCAGGCATCAAGAATGGTGCAGGCTCGGAGAGCCGAATGGCCTGTTCCTGTGCTGTACTGTTCTTTGTTCTTGATTGATGTTAGGAAACACTTCTACACATCCTCAATTGAATCGTTCCACCATTGGTGGCCGTGTCTTAAAGCTGCCAAGGCCCTAACTCTGGAATTCCTTTCTTAAAGTTCTCCGTATCACTAATTGTCTTTCCTCTTTGCAGACGCTCCCTAAATGCAACTTCTTTGAACCAGTTTTTAGTCATCTTGCCTAATATCTCCTTACGTGCCTCGGTGAGAAAATTTTAGTTTCTTTATCCATTTGTTGGATATGTGCGTTACTGTCTAGGCCAGCAATTATTGCCCATTCATAATCACCCTTCAATAGGTGGGAGTGAGCCTCCTTCTTGAATTATGTAGTCCATGTGGGGTAGGTGCACCCACAGTGCTGTTAGGAAGGGAGTTCCATGATTCTGACCCAGTGACAGTGAAAGAGCACTGATCCCATCCCAAGTCTGGATGGTGTGTGACTTGAAGGGTGATTTGCAGGTGGTGGTGTTCCCATATGTCTTTCCTGTTTGTTCGCTCTCTCCCCCACTCCTTCTTTCTAGACCTCCCTGTTCTCCTGTCCCTTTCTGTCATGAGAACCTAAGAACAGAAGAAATAAGAGCAGCAATAAGCCATAAGGGCCCTCAAGTCTGTTCCACCATTATCAAGTGAACCTTTGTTCTACTGCCTGGAAGGCAAGTATATCCTTTCCTGGGTATGGAGACCAAACCTGCACACTGTATTCTAGTTATGGTATCGCCATTTGCTGTAAGATTTCCTGACTGTTGTACTCCAATCCTTTGCAGTAAAGAGCAAGAAAACATTTGCCTTGCTTTTTGCACCAGCCTGTTAACTTTGTGGGATTTGTATGCAAAGGCACACAAATTCCTCTAAGCACCAACTTTTAATAGTTCCTCACCAGGATGGTAACGTGGGAGATGAAATTTGGTGCGGAGAAGTATGAAGTGATGCATTTTGTTTGGAAGACAGAGGAGAGGCAACATAAAATAAAGCATACAATTCTGAAGTAGGTGCAGCCATTGAGAGACCTAGAGATATCTGTGCACAAATTGAAGGTGGCAGGGCTGGATGAAAAAGTGGTTAAAATGCATACGGGATCCCAAGCTTCATAAATAGAGGCTTAGAGTATAAGAGCAAGAAGGTTATGATGAAGCTTTATAAAACACAGACTCATCCTCAATTTGTATTGTGTTCATTTCTGGGAACAATACTTTAGGAAGGATGGGGGGCATCAGAGATAGTGCAGAAAACATTCACGAGCATGGTTCCAGGCATGAGGGACTTCAGTTGTGTGGATAGATTGGAGAAGCTGGGGTTGTTCTCCATAGAGAAGAGAAACTTGGCATTAGATTTGATGCAGGTGTTCCAAATCATGAGGGGTCCGGACAGAGATGATTTTGGAGTAGGAATGCAGCACACAGGGCATTCTATACCCAATTCTGTGAAGTGTTTACTTGTAGAAGTGAATTGACCATTTAATATTTTTACCTTACTCAACCCTGTGCTCCCACAAAGATCAAGCTAGCAAATTCAACATTGGCCACTTTGACATCATCTCATCGTGTCTATTGTGCATTCTCACAGGATAGCAGGCATAACTGTAGTCATAGTATGCTGCCGAAAATTGATCAGTTACATTGCCATTTCAGTCATTTCAGACCATATTTGCAGTAAACACAGTACATTACTGAAAAGTCATATAGTATCTATTCATCGCACTGAGGCAGAATTTCTCTGGATCAACATTATCACTAACTACTGAGGCATTCCAGAAAGCGAGGCTCACAAATTCAACACAAGTTTTCATGGGTGAGTCTGGCTGGTCTGTTCTGATACTCTGACAGATTGCTGGAGCTTATCCTCCACGGGAGAGACAGACAGAGAGAGACAGACAGGCAGAGAGAGGGGGGACTGGGAGAGACAATGAGGGAGAGAAAGGGACAGAGAGACAAAGAGAAAGAGAGAGTGTGCCTGTCCTGCTCCCAAACCCAGCATCCGCATACATCAAGGCAAGTGACACAGGAGCCTCTCAGTGACTTAGGCAGGTGAGTCTGAAGCTTGAGCCGGGCACTGTGAGCGACCCGGTTAATCTGACACTCCAGGGACAGTTTAAATGGAGATTTACTCTGTAGCTAACCCGTGCCGTACCTTCTTTGATCTTCTTCGATGGGACAGAGTAGACGAGGAGACTTATTTCTTACACATTTTAAATATGTAGAATGTATTCCTCCAAGTGCATATCCAAGAGATAGTTTTAAATGTGATGAGCGTTTTTACCTCTACCATACTTTCAGGCAATGAGTTCGAGACCCCCACCAGCCGCTGGGTGAAGAAGCTATTGATGTGATTTGTTCAGTTAAGTTTGATGTCAATATTTCTCCAGGATGTCGATGCTGGGGCATTCAGCGATGGGACAATGCTTTAAATGCCAAGGGGAGGTGGTTGGATTATGGGGAGAGAGAGAGAAATGTAGATGAAGTTAGCGACTAGGCGGACATCATTGATGATCTCGAAGGAATAGCCTCAATTTTAAATTTCCAGCAACCTCTTCCAATGTGGGAGCCATCACACCGTCATGATAATGGTTGTGGAAATTTTGAAATCTATGTCCTCGCTTATGGACCACTGCGTTAAGGGAAATTTGTCCATCCTATCCATTCTGTCTGGGCCCGTCATAATTGTATACACCTCAATTCAATCTCCTCTCAGCCTACTCTGTTCCAAAGAAAACAACCCCAGCCTATCCAATCATTCCTTTGGATTTATTTGGAATTTTGGAACTCTCTGCTGCAGACAGGAATTGATGCAGGATTAATGGTTAGTTTTTAAATCTGAGATTTATAGATTCTTGTCAACCAAAGATATCAAGAAATAAGGGGAAAAGGCAGGATATACGGTGGAAGTTGGATCACACATCAGCCCTGATCTCATTGAATGCTGGAACAGGGTTGAGGGGTTAAATTGTCTCCTCCTCTTCCTATTTCCGATGTTAAATATCCTTCTTTCTCTCTCAGTCACTCTCTCTCTCTCTCTCTCTTCCTCTCTCTGTGTCTCTCTCTCACTCTCTGTCGCTGTCTCTGTTTCCGTTTCTCTCAGTCTCCATCTCTGTCTTTGTTTCTCTGTCTCTCAGTCTCGCTGTCCATCTCACTCTCTGTCATTGTCTCTCCCAATCCTCCCTCTGTCTTTCTGTCTGTCTGTCTGTCTGTCTGTCGCTGTCTTTTTCTCCCTCTCTCTATCTCTCTCCCCCTCTCTCTTTGTCCATCCCTCTGTCTTTCCCTTTCTCTATCTCTGTCTCTGTTTCTGTCCCTGCCTGTTTTCTTGGTCGTAAAAATAGAAAAACACAATATTTTTTAAGCGGTCTGAAACTGGTAAAAGTTGATGTTCAAAGAGACTCCCATATAAAGGGATACGGGGAGTGGGCAGGAACGTGGAATTGAAGCCCCATATCAGACATGACCGGGTTGAATGGCGGAGCATAGTGTGGGCCATAGGTCTATTCGTGCATTTGTGCTCTTGTGTTTTTTTCCTCTATCTCTTTCTGTCCCAATCCGTGTCTCTTCCTATCTCTGTCTCTCCCTGTCTCTGACTCCCCTCTCTGTGTCTCTATATCTGTCTCCTTCTGTCTCTCCCTCTCTCTTTGCGCCTCCTGCTCTTTACCTCTGTCCCTGTCTCACCCTCTGTCTCTGTCGCACCTCTCTCTGTCTCTCTGTCTCTCTGTCTCTATGTCTCTCTGTCTCTCTCTCTCTCTCTGTCGCTGTCTATGTCGCTGTCTCTGCAGCTATCTCTATCTCTCCCAATCCCTGTCTCTCCCAATCCCTGCCTCTCTCTTTCAATCTCTCTCTCTCTCTGTCTCTCCCTCTTTCTGCGCCTCTGTCCATGACTCTGTCTTTGTCTCTCGCACAACATATCTCCCTCGCTCTCTCTTCTTCTCTCTTCCTCTCTCCCTCCTTGGACACAAATACTTGCAACCATTTCATTGTTAATTTTGAACCAATAACACTTTTTCTAGGAATCATAGAAAATTTAAGGCACAGCAAGAGAGAGTTTGTGTTTGTGTTTGTGTTTTTGCCAGCCGAAAAATGATCACCTATTCTAATCCCTCCTTCCAGCATTTGGTCCGCAGCCCTGCAGGTTACGGGACTTTTGTTGCATATCCAGACTCCTTTTGAATGAGTTGAGGGTTTCTGCCTCAACTACCCTTTCAGGCAGTGAGTTTCGGACCATCTGCGCCCTCTGGGTGAAAGCATTTTCGCTCATCTCCCCTCTAAATCTTCTAGCAATCACTTTGAATCTATGCCCCCTCGTCACTGAACTCTCAGCTGAAGTGAATAGACCCTCCACTCGATCCAGGCCCCTCACAATTATGTACATTTCAGTCAGATTTCTCCTCAGCCTTCTCTGTTCCAAGGAAAGCGACCCTAGCCTATCAAATCTTACCTCACAGCTGCATGTTTCCAGTGCTGGCAATATCCTCGTAAATCTCTTTTTTACCCTCTCTAATGCAATTACATCCTTTCCGTAATGAGGTGAGCAGAACTGTACACAGTACTCATGTTGTGGTCTAACCAATGAGTTATACACTTGCAGCATAACCATCCTGCTCTTTTATTCTATATCTGCCTTGTTGGGAACATTACTGCAGTTTGAAAATTTCGAACACTGATCCAACACTTGCCCCCAAAACACTCACACTGAACCCCCCATGCTCCTTTTCAAATTTAGTTCTTATGCACCGCCTGTTTTAATTATTAATGTTATCCTTTTTCAACGTTATTAGATGTAAAGTTTGTCCTGGGATATCTCTCTCTCTCTCTCTGTCCCTCCCTCTGTCTCTGTTTCCCCCTCTGCTCTGCCTCTCTCCCTCTCTCTTTATTTATACCTTGACTCTCTCCCTCTAGTTCTCTCTCTCTCTCTCCCTCTCTCTCTCTCTCTCGCTCTTTCTCTCTCTCTCTCTCTTTCTCTCTCAGTCTCTGTCCCACTCTGTCGGTGTCTCTGTCACACCATCTCTTGCTCTCTCTCTCCCCTTGGACTGAAATGATTTTATCCATTTCTTGGTTAAGTTTGAACACGTAACCCTTGCCCTTGTTTGGAATGTCACAGCAGTTTGAAAATATCAAAGTCTGATGCAACTCTTACCCTTAAAACACTCACACTAACCCCAATACAGGACTGTATAGACAATGGTATTTGTTACTGGAGTTCTGTCAAGTTCTCATTTCACTAACGATTCTGTCTCTCAAAGTCTTTCATTACGTCCCTCTCTCCATTTCTCCATTTGCTTTCATTTGCCTCTCTCGTCTGTCCTCCAGCTCCCTCCATTTCATTTATCGAGAGGGCGCTCCCTCCACTTTATACATAGAGAGGGAGCTCCCTTCACTTCATACCTAGAGGGGGAGCCCCGTCCACTTAATACGGAGGAGAAAAGGAGCTCCCTTTATTTTGTACAGCTGGTCATGGTGGGATTTGAACGCCTTTCCCAGGCCATTAGGTTGGGCCTCTGGATTACTAGACCAGTAATATTCTTACTTTGCGACTGCCTCCCAATGGACGTGGACAGTGTTTGACCCCGAATATCACCCACAGTAGTTTGTAGGCTGTAACCCTGAACATGTTCCTGAATCAGAGTTTCAAAGTTCACATTTTAACCAGGAAAAAGCAGAAACAGAGTGAAGCAGGATTGCTTTTGTCACTGGATTCAGTGTCTACTGCAGACAGATCAGTTACATTTTCAATAGAAACGCCAGGAGTGAACAAGGTCAATACAATAGTATGGAAAATGTAAATGGCAACACTCACAATTGCAGCATCCATCCAGTTTGAGGACAGATTTAAGGTTTATTCCCAAGAGAGTTATTACCAAGAAAATGTTATTGACATTGAATTTATTATGTTTTATCCAACACATTATTTACATTGGAGTCAAAGCTGCTGATGTAATGTATTTGTTCAGGTGAATGTAACCATTAGCAATGATCAAGGGTATAACAAGGTCAGTGGAGACTTATCCCCTGTATAAATCAGGACACATTGGAATAGATGAGCTCCGAGTGCCTGCTGGAGCTGTAGATTCCAGGCTTACAGAAGACTCTGCTTCTCACAGACATGGGATATCCAGTAATGTATCAGATACAACGCATTTATTATCCCATACATGCAACAATTGGAGTTACTGGTAAGCCAGTATCGTAGCTATTAATGGTATTTTTGTGTAAACTGTGCTGCTCCAGTCGGTATTATTTCTCGCTGTGTGTGTTACACAGCCGCCTGTTCTTTTCTAACAATTTATTGATGGAATCTCCTCATTGTCGACTCGTTCAATATTGCAGCAGTTGTTTTATGTCTTGAATGGTATTGGTTTCAGTAACCGTGGCATTGTTACTGGCTTATTCTGCGTATTGAATGTATACGAATTAGATGATTCGGTTATGATCAAGAATGAGACTATCAGGAGTTTTTAACAGTTTCATGATGTGGATCTAACCGGTCCTGGAATATTTCTGTGATATTTTCTTCAGTGATTGATAATGAGACATCCCACGGTCTCAATGTTCCGAGGGGACAGCACAATGCCCTCCCGCCCCAATAGCATGGCTCAGTTTAACTGGGATTTCAGTGCATTTATTAGTTATCACTGTTACGAAATATTATTTCATTCTATGTGTGTCTGACGCAGCTTCAATGGTCTGGCTACTGAACTGGGTTTGCTGCTGACACTTTCACATAAAGAGAACAAAGAACAAAGAAAATTACAGCACAGGAACAGGCCCGTTGGCCCTCCAAGCCTGCGTCGATCAAGATCCTCTATCTAAACATGTCGCCTATTTTCAAAGGGTCTGTATCTCTTTGCTTCCTGCCCATTCATGGATCTGTCTAGATACATCTGAAAAAACGCTATCGTGCCCGCGTCTACAACCTCCGCTGGCAACGCGTTCCAAGCACCCACCACCCTCTGCGTAAAGAACTTTCCACGCATATCCCCCCTAAACTTTTCCCGTCTCACTTTGAACTGGTGACCCCTCGTAATTGAATCCCCCACTCTGGGAAAAAGCTTCTTGCTATCCAACCTGTCTATACCTCTCATGATTTTGTACACCTCAATCAGGTCCCCCCTCAACCTCCGTCTTTCTAATGAAAATAATCCTCATCTACTCAACCTCTCTTCATAGCTAGCGCCCTCCATACCAGGCAACATCCTGTTGAACCTCCTCTGCACCCTCTCCAAAGCATCTACATCCTTTTGGTAATGTGGCGACCAGAACTGCACGCAGTATTCCAAATGTGGCCGAACCAAAGTCTTATACAACATTAACATGACCTGCCAACTCTTGTACTCAATACCCCGTCCGATGAAGGAAAGCATGCTGTATGCCTTCTTGACCACTCTATTGACCTGCGTTGCCACCTTCAGGGAACAATGGACCTGAACACCCAAATCTCTCTGGACATCAATTTTCCCCAGGACTTTTCCATTTACTGTATAGTTCACTCTTGAATTGGATCTTCCAAAATGCATCACCTCGCATTTGCCCTGATTGAACTCCATCTGCCTTTTCTCTGCCCAACTCTCCAATCTATCTATATTCTGCTGTATTCTCTGACAGTCCCCTTCACTATCTGCTACTCCACCAATCTTAGTGTCGTCTGTAAACTTGCTAATCAGACCACCTATACTTTCTTCCAAATCATTTATGTAGATCACAAACAACAGTGATCCGAGCACGGATCCCTGTGGAACACCACTGGTCACACGTCTCCATTTTGAGAAACTCCCTTCCACTGCTACTCTCTGTCTCCTGTTGCCCAGCCAGTTCTTTATCCATCTAGCTAGTACACCCTGGATCCCATGCGACTTCACTTTCTCCATCAGCCTACCATGGGGAACCTTATCAAACGCCTTACTGAAGTCCATGTATGTGACATCTACAGCCGTTCCCTCATCAATCAACTTTGTCACTTCCTCAAAGAATTCTATTAAGTTGGTAAGACATGACCTTCCCTGCACAAAACCATGTTGCCTATCATCTCCTTCGCTATCTCAGTGTTGAGCTTGCGCTGCCACTGGACTTCTTTCTTTGGCCTCCTTGTCTCAGGAGACAATGGGTAAGCGCCTGGAATGGCTATGAAGGCCAATTCTAGAGTGACAGACGTTTCCACAGGTGCTGCAGATAAAGATGGTTGTTGGGGCTGCTCCGCAGTTGCCCCCCCCCCCCTCCCTTGCACTTCTGCCTTTTTCTCCTGCCAACTGCTAAGTCTCTTCGACTCGCCATGCTTTCGCCCCGCCTTTATGGTTGCCCGCCAGCGCTGGCGATCACTGGCAGCTGACTCCCACGACTTGTGATCGATGTCACAGGACTTCATCTCGCGTTTGCAGACGTCTTTAAAGCGGAGACATGGACGGCCGGTCGGTCTGATACCAGTGACGAGCTCGGTGTACAATGTGTCGTTGGGGATCCTGCCATCTTCCATGTACTCACATGGCCAAACCCTCTCAGGTGCAGCTGGCTTAGTAGGGTGTATATGCTGGGGATGTTGGCCGCCTCGAGGACTTCTGTGTTGGAGATACCGTCCTGCCACCTGATCCCAAGAATTCTCTGGAGGCAGCGAAGATGGAATGAATTGACTGGACTACATTGTAAAATAGGAAGTACTGATGTGATGTTTTACTGGTTTACTCTCGATCAGTTGGAATCAAGAGTCTTTCCATTTATCTGTTGATTATCAGCTGCAGTGCTAACGATGGTGTTTTATTAATTAAACAATCCCACATTCTAACGGATTACTTTATAATTCCAGAAGAAGGAATTTCAATGATTGTGAGGTTTGTCTGGAAGTAGCTTTCGATCCTGTTTGTTGCATGCATTGCAGATGAAGTGAAGCGTGTCGGTGAACAGGTGGAGACTTGTGTGATCGGTAGATACATTAAATTATTGACAGAGGTTTCACCATTGAACAAACTGACTCTGAGAATAGAATCATTGAACCTGGGGCAGGTGAACCGAACACAGGCACAGAAGGTTAGGAATAAATCGTATGTGACAAGTATCATTATGCAGCAGTTTGCAGGGTGTGAGTACTCCAGAGAGATAGGGAAGGTGAAAAGTAGCAGGGAGAACGAAACCAAGTGAATGAGATAAGCAAAAGCAAAGAGGAAGAGAAAGATGCAGCAGTGTGAATAATTCACTATCATAAAGTACTAGAATGCCCAGAACAATTAGTGAGAGAAACTGTGAGCTGAAGTTGTCTGTTATCAGATTGCTTTCGTTTTCCTGTTGGAATTGATCCTCTGAGTTGATTTCTGTCAGGTCCACATTTTGTTTTGCAGGAAGTTCCTATTCCTTACTTAGTGACTGGATAAACAGAATAGAATTAGTTCTTCACTGATGGTAATTCATTATTTAAATGCAGCACTTTAAAATCTCTGTGACTGCCGTATTCAATAAAGACTGAGGCTGATATCAGAAATATAATTGAATTTATATTTAATTGCCTCTGCAAACTGAATATATTGACTATATTTTATAAACATTGAGCTGTTCTCCAACACCAATAACCACAGGGATTATCGTTTGAATGTATTAATTGAATGTACTATTGAGATCTATTGATTAGATTTCCTCTACCACTCTGCTGCAGTCTCTCCCTGTGAATCTCAGCCTCCACTCTCACTGTATTGAATCCTCAGTCTCCTCATCTATTGCTTCAAATTATCCACTTTCCAAAACCATCTGCTCCAGTCTTCCCTCCAGCTCCAACATGTCCTATTCCTTCTCTCCCTCCCAATTTCACTCACTGGCTCCACTTGTAGCCCTTCGAGCCTGCACCACCATTCTAGATCGTCGCTGACACTCAAACTCAGTGCTGCAGTTTGCAGCATTTTTCCCATTTGGTAATAGTCCCTCATCGGTTCCCTGAACCAGGGCAACAAACCAGCTACACATCCCGCTCCCCCAAACTTTCCCAACCAACGGTCTGGAGACAGATTCCCAATTAACCCATTGGAATTCATCTCTGTAAAACCCCTTCTCATTTCCCCACTGGCACTGCATCCTCATTCAATACTTCAACCAGATCCGGAGCTGACTTTATTCACTTTCTGTATCAATTTCCCAATTCATTATTAATAATTGTGTTCTCAAACATTTCACTGTGGCAAAGCACTGCCCAGGTCAATGAATCAGTTTTCACTGTTCGATGCAGCAACAAAGCTGGAAATTTCAGCCCAGATCGTGTCAAACTGCTGCTTTGTCTCTAGGTCTGATCAGTAATTTCTCTGCTTCCTTCTCTTTCTCTCTCTCTTCCAGTTAACTTGGTGGCGATTGTGATCCTGTCCCGAGGAAAGTGCGGTCTCTCGAAATGTCTCACTGTCTACCTGGTGGGAATGGCAGTGGCTGATTTCCTGGTCGTTGTTACTGATCCCATATTAGGTGGAATTGTTTCAATGTATTTTCCATATTCATTCCTGAGAACTACTCATGCGTGTTCTCTCATTTTCGTTCTGCTTTCTGCAGCCACAGTTGTTTCTGTCTGGCTCACAGTCACTTTCACCTTTGATCGATGTGTGGTTATTTGTTGTCAGAAGCTGAAAACAAAATATTGCTGCGAGAAAACGGCGTCTGCGGTTGTAGGGACAGTGAGTGTGCTGGGCTGCTTAGAGTCTGTCCCGTGGTACTTTACACTGGAACAAGATTATATTATTGATAATGTTCCCATGGGCTCTGATTATAAGCTGAGCTTCTATATTTCCCCCATATGGGGGGCATTTGAATTTTTTAACCGCATTTTAACCCCTTGTCTCCCTTTCTTTCTGATTTTGCTACTCAATGTTCTGACTGTCAAACGGATTTTATTCTCCAGTAAAGTCCGCAGGGGAATCCGGGGCCACAGCAACGGAGAGAATCACAAGGACCCAGAGATAGAGAATCGCAGAAAATCAATTATTTTGCTGTTCAGTGTATCCGGAAGTTTTATACTGTTATGGATGATACTCGTAGTGTATAGTATTTATAGGCGAATTGCAGATATTGAATATTATTCCTCCTTCCCTGACCCTCCCTTTATCATAGATCGCACATCAAGGATGCTGCAGATTCTCAGTTGCAGCACCAACACATGTATTTACGCTGTGATCCAGATTAAGTTCAGACAGGAGCTGAGGAATGCGGTGAAATACCCTCTCAATCTTATTGTTAAATTAGTGAAGTCATAGAAAGCGCTGAAGGGTTTCAAACACGGGAACTAAATTCCATTTCATATTCCATTCCCTACACTCCCCACAGGACAGAAAGTGTTATTTATATTCACAGCACAGAGCACTGAAATAATTTCAAATCTGATTCTGAGATTATATTTTACTGATAATCTGCCTATTGTGGCGGGACTTGGTCTGCAGAAGATACAGGAATTGTTTCTCAAAAAGGGCGTCATTGCAAAGCTCACATTGTTTCAACTAAACCTACCCTGGACCCAGAACAAAATGGACAAAGCTGCAAATCACAGTGATTTGCAGATGGTAAGAGGGGAGGAAACTGCAGTGAGACAGGGACACCAGCAGATCGAGAGGGTGATAGGGACAGTAACTGCAGTGAGGCAGCGACACCAGCTATTGGAGATTGTGAGATGTTGGGTGGCGGTGGGGGGACAATAACTGCAGTGAGACAGGTACACCAGCAGACGGAAATCGCGAGAGGGGGCAGTAACTGCTGTGAGACAGGGACACCAGCAGCTGGAGATGCTGAGCTATTGCTGTTTGGGAGATACTCTGTTACTGAGAGTTGAAAAGTTTCCACAAGTTTGAGGAATTTACTTCCGGCAATCTTGAGAAGCTTAATTAAAGAATTTCAATTCAATTTGTGTTAAATGGCTGTTTTCCAACTATGTGTTAACTTTTAGCATTAAACTAATTCATGTTAGGAAAATCATTTGAGTGATTAAAGGTAATGCATAAATAAAACAACAGCATCAAATAAAACTCAATCATTTACAAATAAAAACTCTTTTAAATAAGTTGTGTTGAGTTTTTCATCACCAAAGTTATAACATCTCTTTTTCTCACATCTCTTTGTATGATCGTACCTTCTCGACTATTGCCAAGAATAATTGAAGTTTTGATCCAATTGTCTTTTGATAGTTAATATTGAATCTGCTTTCAGAAACCTGTTAGACAGTGAATTTCAGACCATAACAACTCCCTGCCTATCTGTTCTCCACCTCTGTTCGTGTAAACAGTCTCTCCTCATGTCTCCACACTGAGGGAAAGATTTGTAATACAACTAATTTCTCCAGGACGGCAGCTGCAGAGGAGCAGGAACCCCCTGAATTTGTACAAGCAATGAACCAAATGCCTCTTAATTCCTTTGGAGAGCAGAGGAAAGAAACGGTCAGGAAGCAAAGGGAAACAAGTCACACTTTATTGCAGCAGCAAAAACTCTTTGTCAGAATGTGGAGGTCTTTGTTGCTGAGCTTTACATGCAGTGGAGGTTAAAATGAAAGATCTTTAGCATAATTTTTGTTCAACAGCCATTTTCTAGCTTTGTAAACCTTTGTAACATTAATGTAATGTATGTTAAGAAAGTTTTTTTCCCCAATGATTACAGGGTAATGCATGAATACCGAAGCATCAAATAAAGTACAAACAATCATTGACAAATATAACTGTAAATATGGGCCAGAGTTGTTGTGTGAAAAGTCACCAGTTGCAAACTTCTCTTGGCTGAATTATTAACCTGACTTTAGTTTCAGGCTTTGTCACACAGTGGAATTAAAAATCCGAATAATAATTGCCTGTTTACACTGCAGTCAAACAGCCCTCTCAAGCAAAATCTCTTTGCCAGAATTTCAAGGTTATTGCAGTGAGACATTTTGAGTCATTTTATGAACTTTCTGTAAACTGGAGGTGAAAAGTGAAAGCCATTTAATGCAATTTGTGTTCAATGGCCATTATCCAATCAAGCACCTCCATGATTTAAACTAAGAGCAGCTTTTCTGCACTGATAATGAGATTTTGGAGGAGGGAGAGGGAGACAGACAGACAGGTTTGTGTCTGGAATAGTCCATTTGGGATATGGCTGGAATATCCCTCACTCCCCCATTCCCTGTTTACACAAAGACTCACATTGGACTGTCCCATACCTGGGATGGAGTATCCAGATGGAGGAAATGAGAGCTGGTTGGATGAGCTGTACTTTGGGTGGACTGGCTGTTTGACAGATTCTGGGATATATTACTTCAACATCAGCCACCATTCTTTCTTTCCATGCGGCTGATGTGTGAAGGTGAGTTTCTGTGTCTCAGTCTTTGTATCTCTGGGCACAGGTGAATTGGAGCTGATTACAGTGTGTGCGTGTGTGTTTGATAGAGCCCAGTCTGAATCCCTCTCTCTCTGACCCAGTTCCGACCCTTTTCTCCAATTCCCACCTCAATGCACATGTCCAGGATTTTTTCGCTATGGGCGAGCTAATGGAGGGAAGGTGCTAGAGTCCCATGATGGACTGCAGACCGTGTGGTTTGGTGAGTATCACATCTTGATTGTCTCTCCCTGCCTTTCTCCGTCGTTCTGCCTCACTCTCTCACTTTCACACTCTCTCCATCTTCCTTTTCTGTTTTTATCTTTCTGTGGTTCTCTCTGTGTGATTCCCAGCGTGTCTTTCTCGCTGGCGTTCTCTCTTTGTTTCTCACTCCCTTTCTGTTTCTCTCGCCATCTCTGTCTCTATCAATCTCTCTCTCTCACTTTGCGTTTCTCTTTCTGCGTTTCTCTCCCTGTCTTTCTTACTCACTGGCTTTTTCTCTTTCTTTCTTTCTTTCTTTCTTTCTTTCTTTCTTTCTTTCTTTCTTTCTTTCTTTCTTTCTTTCTTTCTTTCTTTCTTTCTTTCTTTCTTTCCTGTCTTCTCTACTGCTTGCTGTCTTTTCTGTCTCTTGCTGTCTTATCTCTATTTCTCTGACATGTTTCTGGCTCTTTCTTTGGCTCTTTCTGGCTTTCTCTCTCTGTGGCTTCTTCTCTCTCTCTCTCTCTTCCTCGTTTCTTTTTCTCTCTTTCTGGATTACTTCCCGCCCCGTGCAAATTCTGGGCGGCCCCCACAAATTCCCCCCTCCACATTGCACCGCTGCAAATATCCCCCCTCCCGCCGGCAGGTTTTTCCCAACAACCAACCGCCCCCGACAGGTCATCCTCCTTCGCAAAACCCCCAGTGCAAATTCCACCCCCCAAACTGCACCCCCCACAAATTTCTTCCCCCGCAAATTTCTCCCCTCCACTAATGTCCCTCCTCCGCAAATCCCTCCGCCTCGCAAATACCCCCAGCAATTTCGCTTGAGACCACCTTCATATTCTTCCTAAAGTGTGGCGCCCAGAAGTGGATGCAATACTCCAGCTGAGGCTGAACGAATGTCTTATAAAAGTTCAACATAACTTCCTTGCTGTTGTACTCTATATCCCTATTAATAAAGCCCGGGATACTGTTAGCTTTAATAACCACACTCTCAACCTGTCCCACAAACTTCAAAGACATATGTACATATGCACCCAGGGCCTTCTGCTCCTGCACTCCCGTGAGAATTGAACCATTTATTGTGTATTATCTCGCAATGGTCTTCCTACGAAAATGCATCACTTCACAGTTCTCCACATTGAAAGTCATCTGCCACCTCTCCCCCATTCCACCAACTTGTCCTTTTGCATTTCCACACTCTCCTCCTCACAGTTCACAATGCTTCCAAGTTCCATATTATACATAAACTTTGAAACTATGCCCTGTAAACCAAGCTCTAGGTCATTAATACAAATCAGGAATATCTGAAATGGGAGAATGTGCAGGGCTACGGAAAGAAGTCGGGTGTTGTAGATCTAGTTGAATTGTTCCTTCGGAGATACAGCACAGACACGATGGGCGAATGGTCCCTTCCATGCTCTAACAATTCTCTGCGTCTGTACAAATTGAGCTTGTGACTGCACAATCGGGACAATCGGTTAGCTTCCTTGTCCAACATTGCAGGGATTCAAAAATAGACATGTGACAGCACTAGTGCACAAGCCGAGGTGCCCGAGTGGTTAAATCAATGGACTGCTAATCTATTGTGCTCTGCAATGCATGGGCTTGAATCCCCTTCTGTTTGTTCATTTATGTTACATGCATGTATTATTAATTGTGTTTGAATGCATATTGCAATACATCACTGCAGTTTCCCAAACTGCCGACAGCATTTTAAAATTAACATTCCCAAATGGAATTCTTCACCTAAGTTATACTGGAATGAATATCAAACAGAGATCCCAAACGAAATCCAGATGTGTCCCTCCATCCGTTCCATGCTGCTTTATTTCTCCTGGATTCACATGAAATGAAAGACTAATGAGAAAACTTGGTGAAGGGGCAGAATGTTAACCTTTGCGAATGAATGTATTGTCAAACCTTCTTGATAGATTAAATACGTGAGACATACTTCGTGCAGATAGAGTTTAAAGTGTGGGGTCATCTAAGTAACAACAACAACGTATATTCAGAGAAGTTTCTTATATTCTTATATTCAACGTAATAAAAACGTCTCAAGGTGCTTCACCGGAGAATTATGAAACAAGGCATGATACCGAGGCACATAAAGAAACAGTAGATCAGATGACCAAAAGCTTCGTCAAAGAGGTAGTTTGTAAGGAGTATATTTGAGGTAGAAATCAATGTAGAGAAGCAGGGAGGTGTAGGGAGGGTATTCCAGAGATTGGAGCCTGGACAACTGAAGGTGTGGCCACCAATGATGGAGCGATTAAAATCAGGGATGCACAAAATACCAGAATTGGAGAAGTGCAAATATCTCTGAGGGTTGTTGGGGCTGGAGGAGATTTCAGAGAAAGGGAGGGGCGAGGCGATGGTCGAGTTTGAAAATCAGGAGAATTTTAAAAGCAAGACCATGCTTGACCAGGAGCCACTGTAGGCCAGCAAGCATAGGGGTGATCGGGGAATAAGGGACTTGGTGCCAGGTTAAGATATGAGCAGCAGAGATTTGGATCATTTCAAGCTTGTGGAGAATGGAATGTGCCAGACCAGCCAGGAGTGTGTTTGAATATTATGGCCATGTCCCTGCCATTACCTGTTAGTTTATAGTGAGCGTGCCTGAGTGTTCATATGCCTGCCCGCATTGCCTGCATTATTCTTGTGTCTTTGGGGTCTTTTATTATTTCTCGTTATGACAACTTGTTCAGATAGTTTCACTCGATCAATCCAATCAATCCATTAATCATCTTAAATGCCTCAACGATATCACAATTGAAGCGTCCATGCCAAAGGGACTGAGCGAAGCAATTGAGCTGCATAAGTGCCCTTTGCATTCTTTGAAATAGCCTGAACCAAACTTTCCCTTTCTGAAACTTCCTGAGCGGTTTGTTACGCTCTTGATAAAAGCGGAGCTCGCTTCACCTTCCGCAATAACTCCTGAACGTTCCTTCTGGTCTCTGAGCCATCCTGAGCGTCCATGAGCCCATGTGATGCCTTTGAGTGTCCCTTACCATCTCAACTACCCCTAAAGCGTCTCGACACTCTCTGATATCTTCTGAGCATCACTTATCCCATCCAATAACCTGTGAGCATGCCTCACATGCATTCATTCTCCTGGAGCTTATGATCATCTCAACCACACTTTGTCTCTTACCTCTTCGATAACTTATGAAACTCCCTTACTCTTTTGGTACTCCCCACGTCCATCTGCCTTAAAGCCTCCAAGTCCACTTGATAACTCATGAACCTATTATATTCCCTCACAGCCATTGTGGGACCCCTCCCTGGCGAATTCACTGAGAAACCCGGATAGCATGATCAACGTGTCTTTGGAAAGCCTTGCTTCAGGCTACTGTTCGTGGAAACGCCGGAATTAACAGTGCCTGTAAGAAAGTGAAGAGCGAACATGCATCTGAGAAGAGCAGAGAAAAGGTCTGTCTGGAGCTGCGAATCTAAGGCTGGTTATGTGCTTTCAGTAATACTGTTGTTGTGAAACTAGAAATTTCAAAAACAGAGAAATCTTGAAAACATTGGTGAAATCAGGCAGCATCTGTGGTATTTCTTTTACCAGGATGTCATTGGTCACTTGGAATGAGAATTCAGGCAGCTCAGATCTTCCACTATCAATACGTCCATGCAGAAACAGTTTGGGTGGAAACTGTGACTGTACTGATTTGAGCAGAACGAGTAAGACAGCTCTGCAAAGCACCCGCACTGTGGCTTGTGGAAAGATGGGACTCAGATGTTGGACTCTTGGATATGTTAAAGAAAGGAAAAGCACATCTAGTCTGAAATGCAATAACAATGATGTTCGAATTCTGAGCAATGTATGCAGAGAGTAATGGATTAGTGGTCCGCTGCTTTAACCTCCCGGCTACTTCATCCCATGAACACAACTCACAATGATCTCTTATTTCCTTCTTTCTCACTGCAAAACATTTCACTCAGGGGATAAACAGCAGGAAAGACAGCTTTCAACCACCAGATAACAGCATCAACACCGAGTTGGGCCCGGCGTGGTGTCGGGATTAATCGGCCAAAGGTGCTGGATTGAGGCTCGAGTCTCTGCCAAGTTCAAATCCCATCACTACTATTATTGGCGTTGTATTGTCAGAAAAACTGCTGAGATAGGAAAGTCGGAATGGAAACAAAATATTTCGGAACTGACAGCAGAGTAGGCAGCTTTTTTGGAGAGATGGTCTTTATCAAATATATCTTCCTTTATCAAATATACCTGCATTGGAGTGGCCTGTTTAAGACTACCATAGCGGATTTTCGGACGTTGTGACTGTACAATGGTTAATACTCTGCATAACAACATCAATTCAAATTTGTAAAAAGGCTTTCTCTTTCAAACATCTGCCACACCTGCGAATAGAACTGCAACAAGAAACCAAACATCACTCCATGTAAATGCATTTGTTCTTGATGTTCAAAACCCATTGTTCTCCTTTTACATTCCCACACTTACACATGTCTGTAGTTCACTCTCCATCATGCAAACCTGCCTCTTCCCCTTGCTTATTCTCCTGTCCAGTTTTAATGTTGATCTGTACATGTACATTTCATTGACATTTTACTACGGCCGAGCCGACTCTAAGTTTCATTGTCATTATATTACACCGTTTACCTTGCTCTGCTGCTACAGCTGCTCCTGGCATTCCATTTGTTCCGTTCACATCAATGTTCCTTTGTGCCTTGAACTCAGTCATTATTCTGAGTGTCTTCACAATAGATAAGGTCTGCAAAAGGAGGGCTGGCTTTTGGAAGGACAGCAGCCAGTTTGTTCACAAAATGTTCTTGGAGAATCATCTGATCCAGGGGATGCTAACAGAAGAACTGGGTTTTGTTTACAGGGCGCTGGCGCTTTTGTCTGATCAGTCGATGTGAGTGAGGGACCTGGAGCAGTGTCTTGATGTTTAGCCATGTTTTCTTAATCAGCAAATCCATGAGGAGATTTGGCAGACGTATTCCAAATCAGGAATTGTTTTCCCAGTGTAAATTCTTTCCTGGCAGAAGGGAACATAACCAGAGGAGAGATGTTTAAGGTGATTGTCACAGGCTCTATGTATTAGATACTTACAGTACTAAATATTTCTTTCAGTACCTCCGATTGTTTGCGCCTAGTTTTGCCTGTTATAAACACATTCGAGTTTAATATGCTCAGCCGACGTCTCATTTCATGTTAGCCGTATTTAAGGTGAATAACAGAGCATTTCCGTTAACTTTCTCCTCAAACTGAAGATCTGCCTCTAACATATTATAACCATTCATTGATCGCTGCTCATGTGGTGCCTGAATATTAAGACCGCAATTGTTGACAAACGCGATCGGTAGGTGGCGCTGTTTTGACACATGCGCAGATACAGCATGTGCCTCGAAACCGTCACAGCCTGCGACTGCAGCAGCTGCCAGGACTAAAGATGGCGCTGCTCAAAATATCACAGATGAAACCGAACAAACACGTGGCAGAATACAAGGGCTGGAGTGAGAGAGTGGAGCGGGCCAGGGAGAGCAGCGCGGGGAGACCAGCGGCAGCGGTGCCGGGGGGGGTGGGGAGAAAGAGGGAGGGGGAGAAAGAGGGAGAGGGGGGGAGAAAGAGGGAAAGGGGAGTAGAAAGAGGGAGAGGGGGAGAAAGAGGGAGGGGGAGAAAGAGGGAGAGGGAGGGGGAGAAAGAGGGAGAGGGAAGGGGGAGAAAGAGGGAGAGGGAGAGGGGAGAAAGAGGGAGAGGAAGGGGGAAGGGAGAGAGGGGCAGGGAGAGGGGAGAAAGAGGGAGGCGGGGAGAAAGAGGGAGAGGGAGGGGGAGAAAGAGGGAGAGGGAGGGGGAGAAAGAGGGAGAGGGGAGAAAGAGGGAGGGGGAGAAAGAGGGAGGGGGAGAAAGAGGGAGAGGGGGAAGAAAGAGGGAGGGGGAGAAAGAGGGAGAGGGAGGGGGAGAAAGAGGGAGAGGGAGGGGGGAGAAAGAGGGAGAGGGAGGGGGAGAAAGAGGGAGAGGGAGGGGGGAGGGAGAGGGGGGAGAAAGAGGGAGGGGAGAAAGAGGAGAGGGAGGGGAGTACAAAGAGGAAAGGGAGGGGGAGAAAGAGGGAGAGGGAGGGGGAGAAGAGGGAGAGGGAGGGGGCAGAAAGAGGGGTAGGGAGGGGGAGAAAGAGGGAGAGGGAGGGGAGAAAGAGAGGGAGGGAGGGGGAGAAAGAGTAGGAGGGGAGAGGGAGGGGGGAGAAAGAGGGAGAGGTGTTGGAGAAAGTGGGAGATGGAGGGGGCGAAGGAGGGAGAGGGAGGGGGGAGAAAGAGGGAGAGGGAGGGGGAGAAAGAGGGAGAGGGAGGGGGTGAGAAAGAGGGAGAGGGGAGAAAGAGGGAGAGGGAGAGTTGAGGGGGGAGAAAGAGGGAGAGGGAGGGGGGAGAAAGAGGGAGAGGGGAGAAGGGGAGAGAGTGTGGGGGGAAGCAGCGGTACGGAAGAGGAGTGCCTTTTTCTGTGCATGCGCCATAAACACAACAGCAAAAGACTTACTGGCCAGTCCCTGGACCCGGTGACAACAAGGTCTTCGCACGCTCGTACCCCGCGGCTCTCTACGGCCTCTCGCTTCCGGCCCGCTCCATTCAGCCGTTCCCTCCAGCTGCGGATGCCCAATCCAGTTGCTTTCTCCCCTACCCAGTTGCTTTCTCTACTTCTCCACAGTACTTCAGGTATTGCAACTGTCTGGTCCCTGCATTTTGCATGCTCCCTCTCCCCACCCCTCCCCCTCTTCACACACCCCTCCCCCTCTTCACACACCCCTCCTTTACCCCCCCCTACCTCCACCCCTCCTTTACCCCCTACCTCCACCCCTCCTTTACCGCTCTACCTCCACTCTCCTTTACCACCTACCTCCACCCCTCCTTTACCCCCCTACCTCCACCCCTCCTTTACCCCCCTACCTCCACCCCTCCTTTACCCACCTGCCTCCACCCCTCCTTTACCCCCTACCTCCACCCCTCCTTTAACCCACTACCTCCACCCCTCCTTTACCCCCCTACCTCCACCCCTCCTTTACCCCCTACCTCCACCCCTCCTTTACCCCCCAACCTCCACCCCTCCTTTACCCCCCTACCTCCACCATCGTTGAATATCTGAAGTGCACTTGCAAAGTCGAGGAAATAGCATGCAAAACAAAGACTCAACAATTCTAGGTTTAATTATTGAAAAGTTTTATTCAGTTCATTAAATATCTGAGGAACTGCTGTGCATGGATACATGAGTGTTGTGTCCAGCATTCCCGTTAGACAGACAGGCCGAGTCTCTGCTATGCACAGCTAAAGAGATTGTTCCTGGAGAGCCTTGTGGTGAATGAACGCTTGGGTCTCTATTCCACTACTGTATTGTCCATGTGAAGAAGGCAAAGTCACAGGAGTCTGAGCTCAGTCA